>NC_088231.1:31846208-31871776 GCF_036934945.1 Oncorhynchus masou masou | reverse complement strand
TGTTTCAGTGTGCTGGCTGGCTGTGTTTCAGTGTGCTGGCTGGCTGGGGTTGTAGTCTTTCAGTGTGCTGGCTGTCTTTTAGTGTGGGTGGGGTTGTAGTGTTTCAGTGTGCTGGCTGGGGTTGTAGTCTTTTAGTGTGCTGGCTGGGGTTGTAGTGTTTCAGTGTGCTGGCTGGCTGGGGTTGTAGTGTTTCAGTGTGCTGGCTGGCTGGGGTTGTAGTGTTTCAGTGTGCTGGCTGGGGTTGTAGTGTTTCAGTGTGCTGGCTGGTCTTTCCTGGCCGGGGTTGTAGTGTTTCAGTGCTGCTGTGTTTCTGGCTGGCTGTAGTGTTTCAGTGTGCTGGCTGGTGGGGTTGTAGTGTTTCTGTGTGCTGGCTGGGGTTGTAGTGTTTCAGTGTGTGCTGGCTGGGTGTTGTCAGTGTGCTGGCTTCAGTGTGCTGGGCTGGGTGTTGTAGTGTTTCAGTGTGCTTTGGGGTTGTAGTGTTTCAGTGCTGGCTGGGGTTGTAGTGTTTCAGTGTGCTGGCTGGCCTGGGTGTTGTCAGTGTGCTGGCTGGCCTGGGTTGTAGTGTTCAGTGTGTGCTGGCTGGGGTTGTAGTGTTTCAGTGTGCTGGCTGGGGCTGTAGTGTTTCAGTGTGCTGGCTGTCTGGGTGTTGTCGTCTGGGGTTAAGGAAGTGTTTCAGTGTGCTGGCTGGCTGGGTGTTAGTCGTTCAGTGTGCTGGCTGGCTGGGTGTTGTAGTCGTTCAGTGTGCTGGCTGGCTGTAGTCTTTCAGTGCTGGCTGGGGTTGTAGTGTTTCAGTGTGCTGGCTGGGGTTGTAGTCTTTCAGTGTGCTGGCTGGGTGTTGTCGTCGTTCAGTGTGCTGGCTGGGGTTGTAGTCTTTCAGTGTGCTGGCTGGGTGTTGTCGTCGTTCAGTGTGCTGGCTGGCTGGGTGTTGTAGTCGTTCAGTGTGCTGGCTGGGTGTTGTAGTCTTTCAGTGTGCTGGCTGGGTGTTGTAGTCTTTCAGTGTGCTGGCTGGCTGGGTGTTGTCGTCGTTCAGTGTGCTGGCTGGCTGTAGTCGTTCAGTGTGCTGGCTGGCTGGGTGTTGTAGTCTTTCAGTGTATGCTGGCTTTCAGTGTGCTGTCAGTGTGCTCAGGCTGGGTGTTGTTCAGTGTGCTGGCTGGCTGTGTGCTGTTGTCAGTGCTGGTCTGTAGTCTTTTCAGTGTGCTGGCTGGCTGTAGTCTTTTACACTAAGTCCCACTAAATCCACTAGCCTGAAATGCAGAACCTGTTTTGTGCTAACCTTCCACTGCTTGTACCCTGTGTCATTACCAAACATGACAGACTGGATTTCTCCAGGCTACAAATCCACAGCAACAATGGGATTTATAAATCTTCAACTAGACAGTAAACTATCTACTTTACATGATTTATAAATGAAACATGCTTATTTCTGACCAACACAACTTTATTCATGGGATGCGTACAGACATTTTATAAACTTGACTCATAATGAAAGAAATGATCATTGCAGAAATGTAACAAGTTATAAAAACACAAGCACATTTAATAAACTGTGTTTCTGGTCATTCATGATTAGTGTGATCATAGTCCAGGGATTTATTCACTCGGAACCAAACAGACCCAAAATGGGTTCAAATAGGGAGGGACTGATCTTGTCCAATAAGAAACACTTGTTTTTGTTTTCTGCTGCAAAACCGTTGCGCTACGATGTACACTAATGAATACACCCCTGATGTGTTCCGTCTCTCCTCTCCAGACTCCCCCTGTTGGTCTGAACTGACCGGTATTAACAAGAAACAGGCTGCGGAGAAGCTACGAGGTGAGTCTCCACACTAACATCTATCTCTCTATGACCCTGACCTCTAACCCTGACCTCGGCAACCTGACCTCTAAACCTCTGACCTCTAGGTCAGTACCTGCCAGTGTGTGGACGCAGAGGGCTACTACTGGTCCCACCAGTGCCACGGCAGCAGCGGACAGTGCTGGTGTGTCGATCGCTATGGCACGAGGTCGCAGGGTCACGGACCCACGGAGCAGCAGACTGTGGTAGGTCCGCGCTAAGCATTCTGGGGGGGGGGGGATCATTTCCAACTAACTAATTGGTTTGATGCCGAAAAAAAGTTGACCGTAACTTGATTGGCTGACCGACTGACCACCTGATTTAGGTTATTTTGGAAATTGATTAGGAAAACATGAAACATAAAACAGAACATTAACAAACAAGAACAGCTCAAGGACAGAACTGGTTCCTGTGTTCTGTAGGGTGGTGTTTAACAGTAGTTCCTTCCTGGTTCCTGTGTTCTGTAGGGTGGTGTTTAACAGTAGTTCCTTCCTGGTTCCTGTGTTCTGTAGGGGTGGTGTTTAACAGTAGTTCCTTCCTGGTTCCTGTGTTCTGTAGGGGTGGTGTTTAACAGTAGTTCCTTCCTGGTTCCTGTGTTCTGTAGGGTGGTGTTTAAAGTTCCTTCCTGGTTCCTGTGTTCTGTAGTAGTTCTTCCTGGTTCCTGTGTTCTGTAGGGTGGTGTTTAAAGTTCCTTCCTGGTTCCTGTGTTCTGTAGGGTGGTGTTTAACAGTAGTTCCTTCCTGGTTCCTGTGTTCTGTAGGGTGGTGTTTAACCTGAGTTCCTTCCTGGTTCCTGTGTTCTGTAGGGTGGTGTTTAACCTGAGTTCCTTCCTGGTTCCTGTGTTCTGTAGGGTGGTGTTTAACAGTAGTTCCTTCCTGGTTCCTGTGTTCTGTAGGGGTGGTGTTTAACAGTAGTTCCTTCCTGGTTCCTGTGTTCTGTAGGGTGGTGTTTAAGTTCCTTCCTGGTTCCTGTGTTCTGTAGGGGTGGTGTTTAACAGTAGTTCCTTCCTGGTTCCTGTGTTCTGTAGGGTGGTGTTTAATAGTAGTTCCTTCCTGGTTCCTGTGTTCTGTAGGGTGGTGTTTAACAGTAGTTCCTTCCTGGTTCCTGTGTTCTGTAGGGTGGTGTTTAACCTGAGTTCCTTCCTGGTTCCTGTGTTCTGTAGGGTGGTGTTTAACCTGAGTTCCTTCCTGGTTCCTGTGTTCTGTAGGGTGGTGTTTAATAGTAGTTCCTTCCTGGTTCCTGTGTTCTGTAGGGTGGTAGTTCCTTCCTGGTTCCTGTGTTCTGTAGGGTGGTGTTTAACAGTAGTTCCTTCCTGGTTCCTGTGTTCTGTAGGGTGGTGTTTAACAGTAGTTCCTTCCTGGTTCCTGTGTTCTGTAGGGTGGTGTTTAACAGTAGTTCCTTCCTGGTTCCTGTGTTCTGTAGGGTGGTGTTTAACAGTAGTTCCTTCCTGGTTCCTGTGTTCTGTAGGGTGGTGTTTAACCTGAGTTCCTTCCTGGTTCCTGTGTTCTGTAGGGTGGTGTTTAACAGTAGTTCCTTCCTGGTTCCTGTGTTCTGTAGGGTGGTGTTTAACAGTAGTTCCTTCCTGGTTCCTGTGTTCTGTAGGGTGGTGTTTAACAGTAGTTCCTTCCTGGTTCCTGTGTTCTGTAGGGTGGTGTTTAATAGTTCCTTCCTTCCTGTGTTCCTGTGTTCTGTGTTCTAGGGTGGTGTTTAATAGTAGTTCCTTCCTGGTTCCTGTGTTCTGTAGGGTGGTGTTTAACCTGAGTTCCTTCCTGGTTCCTGTGTTCTGTAGGGTGGTGTTTAACAGTAGTTCCTTCCTGGTTTCTGTGTTCTGTAGGGTGGTGTTTAACCTGAGTTCCTTCCTGGTTCCTGTGTTCTGTAGGGTGGTGTTTAACAGTAGTTCCTTCCTGGTTCCTGTGTTCTGTAGGGTGGTGTTCAACAGTAGTTCCTTCCTGGTTCCTGTGTTCTGTAGGGTGGTGTTTAACAGTAGTTCCTTCCTGGTTCCCGTGTTCTGTAGGGTGGTGTTTAACAGTAGTTCCTTCCTGGTTCCTGTGTTCTGTAGGGTGGTGTTTAACAGTAGTTCCTTCCTGGTTCCTGTGTTCTGTAGGGTGGTGTTTAACAGTAGTTCCTTCCTGGTTCCTGTGTTCTGTAGGGTGGTGTTTAACAGTAGTTCCTTCCTGGTTCCTGTGTTCTGTAGGGTGGTGTTTAACAGTAGTTCCTTCCTGGTTCCTGTGTTCTGTAGGGGTGGTGTTTAACAGTAGTTCCTTCCTGGTTCCTGTGTTCTGTAGGGTGGTGTTTAACCTGAGTTCCTTCCTGGTTCCTGTGTTCTGTAGGGTGGTGTTTAACCTGAGTTCCTTCCTGGTTCCTGTGTTCTGTAGGGTGGTGTTTAACAGTAGTTCCTTCCTGGTTCCTGTGTTCTGTAGGGTGTTGTTCAACAGCAGTTCCTTCCTGGTTCCTGTGTTCTGTAGGGTGGTGTTTAACAGTAGTTCCTTCCTGGTTCCTGTGTTCTGTAGGGGCGGTGTTGGAATCATCTGGAGACCAGGGCAGCGGAGACTCTCTCTTCTCCGACGACGACTATGACGATGATGAAGATGATGCCTTCGTCCTGAGCGACCAGATCGATGACGAAGATGACGAAGACGAGGACGACTATGACGGAGAGGAAAGATATCTGTCTTAACTCCGTCACTCTGCACTTTGCCAGGGGACTTCAGCAGCAAGAATAGTTGCTAGGCGACCTCGTCACCGCTAACAGACTAAAGACATTTCTCTCTCTCTCTCTGCTGTGTCTCAAATGTCCCCCTATACCCTAGTCAGTTCCCCAGGGCCCATTGGGTGCTGGGGGAAGTCAGTCCACTACATAGTGTACAGGGCACCATTTGGGATGGCCCACTCTGTGTTTGTTGTCCGTTCCTAACTTAAAGGTGGACTCTGCATTTTGACGCCATCGTACAAAGTGGGGGGGGGGAACTTCCTGTAAATAACAGATGTCATCAACAACAACAAAAAACAACAACAACAACAGAAATGTGATCTATGGGTTTCTGCCTCAGGAAAACCACAGCATAGCCGTCCGTCCTGTTGTTGGGGTTGTCCCGTAACCAGGAAGTGACCTTGCTGTGTATGACGTCATAATGATCAGCCCACCTTTAGTAGCTGGTAAACGTTTGTTCATGTTTCCACTTTCTCTGCCGTCTGACTTTGGAATGGCCTACGTGGCTGTAACTCCGGGGAGTCGTCCAGTCAGCGATGACTTCAACGACCAATCAGAGTTTAGAGACTGGTTTATCGACAGCCAATCACAAGCGGTGGATGGAGTCACATGTGCAATGAGCCCTTTCCTTATTGGACAATCAGTGTGTTATCTCCTCTCTCTTCCTCTCCTCCCATCTATCTCCTCTCCTCTCTTCCTCTCCTCCTTCCTATCTCCTCTCTTCCTCTCCTCCCTCTTATCTCCTCTCCTCCTTCCTATCTCCTCTCATCCTCTCCTCACTCCTATCACCTCTCCTCTCTTATTCTCCTCCCTCCTATCTCCTCTCTTCCTCTCTTCCTCTCCTCCCTCCTATCTCCTCTCATCCTCTCCTCTCATCCTCTCTCCTCTCCTCTCCTCTCCTATCTCCTATCTCCTATCTCCTCTCTTCCTCTCTTCCTCTCCTCTCCTCTCCTCTCCTCTCCTCTCCTCTCCTCTATTGTTACCTGTGTCCGAGTGATGATGGAGAGATTGTTACTGTATTCTAATGTCTATTGTTTTCCAATAGAAACAGAAACTGATTAGACATTAGGTAGTGATTATTTACGAGTCCCAAATGGCCCTCTAGTCTCTATGTAGTGCCCTACTTTAGACCAGGGCCCTACGGTCTAACCCCTAGTTCCTATGTAGTGCCCTACTTTAGACCAGGGCCCTACGGTCTAAGCCCTAGTTCCTATGTAGTGCCCTACTTTAGACCAGGGTCTAACCCCTAGTTTCTATGTAGTGCCCTACTTTAGACCAGGGCCCTACGGTCGAACCCCTAGTTCCTATGTAGTGCCCTACTTTAGACCAGGGCCCTACGGTCTAACCCCTAGTTCCTATGTAGTGCCCTACTTTAGACCAGGGCCCTACGGTCTAACCCCTAGTTCCTATGTAGTGCCCTACTTTAGACCAGGGCCATACGGTCTAACCCCTAGTTCCTATGTAGTGCCCTACTTTAGACCAGGGCCATACGGTCTAACCCTAGTTCCTATGTAGTGCCCTACTTTAGACCAGGGCCATACGGTCTAACCCCTAGTTTCTATGTAGTGCCCTACTTTAGACCAGGGCCATACGGTCTAACCCCTAGTTCCTATGTAGTGCCCTACTTTAGACCAGGGCCCTACGGTCTAACCCCTAGTTCTATGAATCCTACTTTAGACCAGGGCCCTACGGTCCCCTAGTTCCTATGTAGTGCCCTACTTTAGACCAGGGCCCTACGGTCTAACCCCTAGTTCCTATGTAGTGCCCTACTTTAGACCAGGGCCCATACGGTCTAACCCCTAGTTTCTATGTAGTGCCCTACTTTAGACCAGGGCCCACAGTCTAACCCCTAGTTCTATGTAGTGCCCCTTTAGACCAGGGCCCTACGGTCTAACCCCTAGTTCCTATGTAGTGCCCTACTTTAGACCAGGGCTACGGAATATAGTTCTATGTAGTGCCCTACTTTAGAAACATCTCTAATTCCCCTAGTTTCTATGTAGTGCCCTACTTTAGACCAGAGGAACCCCATATGAATCCTACAAAGGGCCTCGGTCTAACCCCTAGTTTCTATAGTGCCCGACTTTAGACCAGGGCTGATATGACTGTGGAGAAACAAATAACTCTGGAACAAAATATGAATCACCTATTTTTATAGTGAATTGCCTAAAAAAAATGTACCAGATCTGAATCCCAAATGACTCTATTCCCTATGTCGTCCACTGAGCCCAGAGGAACCAGATCTGAATCCCAAATGACTCTCTATTCCCATGTAGTCCACTGAGCCCAGAGGAACCAGATCTGAATCCCAAATGACTCTCTATTCCCGCATGTAGTCCACTGAGCCCATAGGAACCAGATCTGAATCCCAAATGACTCTCTATTCCCTATATAGTGCACTGAGCCAAGTGGAACATGATTGAATCCCAAATGACTCTCTATTCCCTATATAGTCCACTGAGCCAAGTGGAACATGATTGAATCCCAAATGACTCTCTATTCCCTATATAGTGCACTGAGCCCAGAGGAAAGTGGTGAGAAGGGAATAGGGTGCTGTTTGGGCCAGAAAGGGGCCTGTTGTTTTACCCGCTTGGTCCAGTGGAATATAATCTAAGGCATTGTACATCAAACAGGATCCACTATAGAGGATATGGGTTACGGTTAGATGGGGTTGTTATGGCGTCTGGCTTGGGAGTAGAACACTTTCACTATTTAACCTTTTTACATAATAATCTGTATTATACTAGAATAGTTTAACACACACACACACACACACACACACTGGATCTAGATCAGACTGCACTACTAGGACCAACCCTATGGGTCGTTCTGGATCAGACTGCACTACTAGGACCAACCCTATGGGTCATTCTGATCAGACTGCACTACTAGGACCAACCCTATGGGTCGTTCTGGATCAGACTGCACTACTAGGGCCAACCCTATGGGTCGTTCTGGATCAGACTGCACTACTAGGACCAACCCTATGGGTCGTTCTGGATCAGACTGCACTACTAGGGCCAACCCTATGGGTCGTTCTGGATCAGACTGCACTACTAGGACCAACCCTATGGGTCGTTCTGGATCAGACTGCACTACTAGGGCCAACCCTATGGGTCGTTCTGGATCAGACTGCACTACTAGGGCCAACCCTATGGGTCGTTCTGGATCAGACTGCACTACTAGAACCAACCCTATGGGTCGTTCTGGATCAGACTGCACTACTAGGGCCAACCCTATGGGTCGTTCTGGATCAGACTGCACTACTAGGGCCAACCCTATGGGTCGTTCTGGATCAGACTGCCCTACTAGGGCCAACCCTATGGGTAATTTCTGGATCAGACTGCACTACTTGGCCAACCCTATGGGTCGTTTCTGGATCAGACTGCACTACTGTCTGAACCTGTCCTATGGGTCGTCTGTCTGGATCAGACTGCACTACTAGTCTGCCTGCCTATGGGTCTGTTCTGGATCAGACTGTCTGTCTGTCTGGGCCAATTTTAATGGGTAGGTTATGGATCAGACTGCACTACTAGAACCAACCCTATGGGTGCTGTTCTGGATCAGACTGCACTACTAGAACCAACCCTATGGGTCATTCTGGATCAGACTGCACTACTAGGCCAACCCTATGGGTCTTCTGGATCAGACTGCACTACTAGGGCCAACCCTATGGGTCGTTCTGGATCAGACTGCACTACTAGAACCAACCCTATGGGTCGTACTTCTGGATCAGACTGCACTACTAGGGCCAACCCTATGGGTAGTTATATGGATCAGACTGTACTACTAGGGCCAACCCTATGGGTCGTTCTGGATCAGACTGTACTACTAGAACCAACCCTATGGGTCGTTCTGGATCAGACTGCACTACTAGGGCCAACCCTATGGGTCGTTCTGGATCAGACTGCACTACTAGGGCCAACCCTATGGGTAGTTCTGGATCAGACTGCACTACTAGGGCCAACCCTATGGGTACGTTCTGGATCAGACTGCACTACTAGAACCAACCCTATGGGTCGTTCTGGATCAGACTGCACTACTAGGGCCAACCCTATGGGTCGTTCTGGATCAGACTGCACTACTAGGGCCAACCCTATGGGTCGTTCTGGATCAGACTGCACTACTAGGGCCAACCCTATGGGTCGTTCTGGATCAGACTGCACTACTAGGCCAACCCTATGGGTCGTTCTGGATCAGACTGCACTACTAGGGCCAACCCTATGGGTAGTACTGTTCTGGATCAGACTGCACTACTAGGTTAGTGGGTAGTTCTGGATCAGACTGCACTACTAGGGCCAACCCTATGGGTAGTTCTGGATCAGACTGCACTACTAGAACCAACCCTATGGGTAGTTCTGGATCAGACTGCACTACTAAAAACCAACCCTATGGGTAGTTCTGGATCAGACTGCACTACTAGGGCCAACCCTATGGGTCGTTCTGGATCAGACTGCACTACTAGGGCCAACCCTATGGGTCGTTCTGGATCAGACTGCACTACTAGGGCCAACCCCATGGGTGTTCTGGATCAGACTGCACTACTAGAACCAACCCTATGGGTCGTTCTGGATCAGACTGCACTACTAGGGCCAACCCTATGGGTCGTTCTGGATCAGACTGCACTACTAGGGCCAACCCTATGGGTCGTTCTGGATCAGACTGCACTACTAGGGCCAATCCTATGGGTGTTTTCTGGATCAGACTGCACTACTGCCAATCCTATGGGTCGTTCTGGATCAGACTGCACTACTAGGGCCAACCCTATGGGTCGTTCTGGATCAGACTGCACTACTAGGGCCAACCCTATGGGTCGTTCTGGATCAGACTGCACTACTAGGGCCAACCCTATGGGTCGTTCTGGATCAGACTGCACTACTAGGACCAACCCTATGGGTCGTTCTGGATCAGACTGCACTACTAGGACCAACCCTATGGGTCGTTCTGGATCAGACTGCACTACTAGGACCAACCCTATGGGTCGTTCTGGATCAGACTGCACTACTAGGGCCAACCCTATGGGTCGTTCTGGATCAGACAAGGCGACATTGGGAATCACCCCACATATATGGTTTTAGGAAAAAAAAAGGAAAAAAAAGCATTTTTAAAATGTATTTAATTTGCTGTAATAAAAAAATATATTGACCAAAGACCTGTCTGTTTACCGGTCTGTCTACCTGTCTACTGTCTGTCTGTCTGTCTGTCTGTCTGTCTGTCTGTCTGTCTGTCTGTCTGTCTGCCTGTCTGTCTGTCTGTCTGTCTGTCTGACTCATTTATTTTAACAGGTAGGTTATTATATAAGTTAGTACTGTACTATATAGGTCATTACTGTAATATATAGGTTAGTACTGTAATATATAGGTCAGTACTGTAATATATAGGTTAGTACTGTAATATATAGGTTAGTACTGTAATATATAGGTTAGTACTGTAATATATAGGTTAGTACTGTACTATATAGGTTAGTACTGTACTATATAGGTTAGTACTGTAATATATAGGTTAGTACTGTAATATATAGGTTAGTACTGTACTATATAGGTTAGTACTGTACTATATAGGTTAGTACTGTAATATATAGGTTAGTACTGTACTGTAATATATAGGTTAGTACTGTACTATATAGGTTAGTACTGTAATATATAGGTTAGTACTGTAATATATAGGTTAGTACTGTAATATATAGGTTAGTACTGTAATATATAGGTTAGTACTGTAATATATAGGTCATTACTGTAATATATAAGTTAGTACTGTAATATATAGGTTAGTACTGTACTATATAGGTTAGTACTGTACTATATAGGTTAGTACTGTAATATATAGGTTAGTACTGTAATATATAGGTTAGTACTGTAATATATAGGTTAGTACTGTACTATATAGGTTAGTACTGTACTATATAGGTTAGTACTGTAATATATAGGTTAGTACTGTAATATATAGGTTAGTACTGTAATATATAGGCCAGTACTGTACTATATAGGTTAGTACTGTACTATATAGGTTAGTACTGTACTATATAGGTCATTACTGTAATATATAGGTTAGTACTGTACTATATAGGATAGTACTGTAATATATAGGTTAGTACTGTACTATATAGGTCATTACTGTACTATATAGGTTAGTACTGTAATTTATAGGTTAGTACTGTAATATATAGGTCATTACTGTAATATATAGGTTAGTACTGTACTATATAGGATAGTACTGTAATATATAGGTTAGTACTGTAATATATAGGTTAGTACTGTAATATATAGGCCAGTACTGTACTATATAGGATAGTACTGTACTATATAGGTCAGTACTGTACTATATAGGTTAGTACTGTACTATATAGGTCAATACTGTAATATATAGGTTAGTACTGTAATATATAGGTTAGTACTGTACTATATAGGTTAGTACTGTAATATATAGGTCATTACTGTAATATATAGGTTAGTACTGTAATATATAGGTTAGTACTGTAATATATAGGTCAGTACTGTACTATATAGGTTAGTACTGTAATATATAGGTTAGTACTGTAATATATAGGTTAGTACTGTAATATATAGGTTAGTACTGTAATATATAGGTTAGTACTGTAATATATAGGTTAGTACTGTAATATATAGGTCATTACTGTAATATATATAGGTTAGTACTGTACTATATAGGTTAGTACTGTAATATATAGGTTAGTACTGTAATATATAGGTTAGTACTGTACTATATAGGTTAGTACTGTAATATATAGGTCATTACTGTAATATATATAGGTTAGTACTGTAATATATAGGTTAGTACTGTAATATATAGGTTAGTACTGTACTATATAGGTTAGTACTGTAATATATAGGTCATTACTGTAATATATATAGGTTAGTACTGTAATATATAGGTTAGTACTGTAATATATAGGTTAGTACTGTAATATATAGGTTAGTACTGTAATATATAGGTTAGTACTGTACTATATAGGTTAGTACTGTAATATATAGGTCAGTACTGTACTATATAGGTTAGTACTGTAATATATAGGTTAGTACTGTAATATATAGGTTAGTACTGTAATATATAGGTTAGTACTGTAATATATAGTCCAGTACTGTACTATATAGGTCAGTACTGTACTATATAGGTCATTACTGTAATATATAGGTTAGTACTGTAATATATAGGTTAGTACTGTACTATATAGGTTAGTACTGTAATATATAGGTTAGTACTGTACTATATAGGTTAGTACTGTAATATATAGGTTAGTACTGTAATATATAGGTCATTACTGTAATATATATAGGTTAGTACTGTACTATATAGGTTAGTACTGTAATATATAGGTTAGTACTGTAATATATAGGTTAGTACTGTACTATATAGGTTAGTACTGTAATATATAGGTCATTACTGTAATATATATAGGTTAGTACTGTAATATATATAGGTTAGTACTGTAATATATAGGTTAGTACTGTACTATATAGGTTAGTACTGTAATATATATAGGTCATTACTGTAATATATATAGGTTAGTACTGTAATATATAGGTTAGTACTGTAATATATAGGTTAGTACTGTAATATATAGGTTAGTACTGTACTATATAGGTTAGTACTGTACTATATAGGTTAGTACTGTACTATATAGGTTAGTACTGTACTATATAGGTTAGTACTGTACTATATAGGTCAGTACTGTAATATATAGGTTAGTGCTGTACTATATAGGTTAGTGCTGTACTATATAGGTTAGTACTGTACTATATAGGTTAGTACTGTAATATATAGGTCATTACTGTAATATATATAGGTTAGTACTGTAATATATAGGTTAGTACTGTACTATATAGGTTAGTACTGTACTATATAGGTCAGTACTGTAATATATAGGTTAGTACTGTACTATATAGGTTAGTACTGTAATATATAGGTTAGTACTGTAATATATAGGTTAGTACTGTAATATATAGGTTAGTACTGTACTATATAGGTTAGTACTGTAATATATAGGTCAGTACTGTACTATATAGGTTAGTACTGTAATATATAGGTTAGTACTGTAATATATAGGTTAGTACTGTAATATATAGGTTAGTACTGTAATATATAGTCCAGTACTGTACTATATAGGTCAGTACTGTACTATATAGGTTAGTACTGTAATATATAGGTTAGTACTGTAATATATAGGTTAGTACTGTAATATATAGTCCAGTACTGTACTATATAGGTCAGTACTGTAATATATAGGTTAGTACTGTAATATATAGGTTAGTACTGTACTATATAGGTTAGTACTGTAATATATAGGTTAGTACTGTACTATATAGGTTAGTACTGTAATATATAGGTTAGTACTGTAATATATAGGTCATTACTGTAATATATATAGGTTAGTACTGTACTATATAGGTTAGTACTGTAATATATAGGTTAGTACTGTAATATATAGGTTAGTACTGTACTATATAGGTTAGTACTGTAATATATAGGTCATTACTGTAATATATATAGGTTAGTACTGTAATATATATAGGTTAGTACTGTAATATATAGGTTAGTACTGTACTATATAGGTTAGTACTGTAATATATATAGCTGCCTGGGGTTTTGTGGGGTTCTCAATCAGAGTCAGGTCATTACTGTAATATATATAGGTTAGTACTGTAATATATAGGTTAGTACTGTAATATATAGGTTAGTACTGTAATATATAGGTTAGTACTGTACTATATAGGTTAGTACTGTACTATATAGGTTAGTACTGTACTATATAGGTTAGTACTGTACTATATAGGTTAGTACTGTACTATATAGGTCAGTACTGTAATATATAGGTTAGTGCTGTACTATATAGGTTAGTGCTGTACTATATAGGTTAGTACTGTACTATATAGGTTAGTACTGTAATATATAGGTCATTACTGTAATATATATAGGTTAGTACTGTAATATATAGGTTAGTACTGTACTATATAGGTTAGTACTGTACTATATAGGTCAGTACTGTAATATATAGGTTAGTACTGTACTATATAGGTTAGTACTGTAATATATAGGTTAGTACTGTAATATATAGGTTAGTACTGTAATATATAGGTCAGTACTGTACTATATAGGTTAGTACTGTAATATATAGGTTAGTACTGTAATATATAGGTTAGTACTGTACTATATAGGCCAGTACTGTAATATATCGGTTAGTACTGTACTATATAGGACAGTACTGTAATATATAGGTCAGTACTGTACTATATAGGTTAGTACTGTAATATATACAGTGCATTCAGAAAGGATACAGACCCCTTCCCCTTTTCCATTTTTAGTTACTTTACAGCCTCATTCTAAAATGGATTAAATTACTTGTTTTATGAGCAATTTACACACAATACCCCATAACGACATCACAGTACCCCATAATCACATCACAATACCCCATAATGACATCACAATATCCCATAACTGTCACGCCCTGGTCGAAATATATTATGTTTATTCTTCATTTATTCGGTCAGGCCAGGGTGTGACATGGGTTATTGTGGTGTGTTTTTGTCTTGGGGTTTTGTGGGATGTCTAGCGTAGTTTATGGCTGCCTGAGGCGGTTCTCAATCAGAGTCAGGTGATTATCGTTGTCTCTGATTGGGAACCATATTTAGGCAGCCATATTCTTTGAGTGTTTTCTTGGGTGATTGTTCCTGTCTCTGTGTCTTCACCAGATAGGACTGTTTAGGTTTTCACGTTCCGTTTGTTGTTTTTGTATTGTTCGTGTTTTTTCGTTCTTCATTAAACATGTCTCAAAAATACCACGCTGCATTTTGGTCCGCTCCTCCTTCAACAGAAGAAAGTCGTTACAGAATCACCCACCACAACAGGACCAAGCGGCGTGGTAACAGGCAGGTGCAGCAAAGAGAGGAATGGACATGGGAGGACGAATTGTTCGGAGAAGGACCCTGGGATCAGCCTGGAGAATATCGCCGCCCCAAAGAAGAACTGAAGGCAACGAAAGCGGAGAGGCGCCGGTATGAGGAGGCAGCACGGCGACGCGGTTGGAAGCCCGAGAGTCAGCCCCAAAAATTTCTTGGGAGGGGGCTCAGGGAGAGTGTGGCAGAGTCAGGAGTCAGGCCTGAGCCAACTCTCCCTGTTTATCGTGAGGCTTCAAGGAGGAGACCAGAACCAGAGCCGGTGTTGGAGGTGAGCGAAACAGAGACTGTGAAGGAGTTAATGGGGAAATTGGAGGAGAGAGTAATGAGGGAGTTGCTATGTTAGTGCTTTAAGTATGGAATTCGCCCGACGGAGCGTGTCGGGGATTTGATGGCACCTGGGTCAGCGCTCCATACTCGTCCTGAGCTGCGTGTTAGTCGGCTGGTGAAGTTGGTGCCAGCCTCACGCACCAGGCCTCCTGTGCACATCCCTAGCCTTGCACGTCCTGTTCCAGCACTACTCTCAAGATCTCCAGTACGCCTTCACGGTCTAGCCCATCCTGTGCCACCTCCACACACCAGTCCTCCGGTGGCAGCTCCCCGCACCAGGCTTCCTGTGCATGTCCTCGTCCCAGTACCACCAATGCCAGCACCACGCATCAGGCCTACAGTGCGCCTCGCCTCTCCAGCGCTGCCGGAGCCTCCCGCCTGGTCAGCGCTGCCAGTCAGCTAACCATGTGACCAATAACATCTGCTAACCATGTGACCAATAACATCTGCTAACCATGTGACCATTAACATCTGCTAACCATGTGACCATTAACATCTGCTAACCATGTGACCATTAACATCTGCTAACCATGTGACCAATAACATATGCTAACCATGTGACCAATAACATCTGCTAACCATGTGACCAATAACATCTGCTAACCATGTGACCAATAACATCTGCTAACCATGTGACCAATAACATCTGCTAACCATGTGACCAATAACATCTGCTAACCATGTATACGTGACCAATAACATCTGCTAACCATGTGACCAATAACACCTACTAACCATGTGACCAATAACATCTGCTAACCATGTGACCAATAACATCTGCTAAACATGTAATCAATAACATCTGCTAGCCATGTGTATGTGACCAATAACATCTGCTAACCATGTGACCATTAACATCTGCTAACCATGTGACCATTAACATCTGCTAACCATGTGACCAATAACATCTGCTAACCATTTGACCAATAACATCTGCTAACCATGTGACCAATAACATCTGCTAACCATGTGACCAATAACATCTGCTAACCATGTGATCAATAACATCTGCTAGCCATGTGTATGTGACCAATAACATCTGCTAACCATGTGACCATTAACATCTGCTAACCATGTGACCATTAACATCTGCTAACCATGTGACCAATAACATCTGCTAACCATGTGACCAATAACATCTGCTAACCATGTGTATGTGACCAATAACATCTGCTAACCATGTGTATGTGACCAATAACATCTGCTAACCATGTGACCTATAACATCTGCTAACCATGTGTATGTGACCAATAACATCTGCTAACCATGTGACCAATAACATCTGCTAACCATGTGTATGTGACCAATAACATCTGCTAACCATGTGACCTATAACATCTCCTAACCATGTGTATGTGACCAATAACATCTGCTAACCATGTGTATGTGACCAATAACATCTGCTAACCATGTGTATGTGACCAATAACATCTGATAACCATGTGCATGTGACCAATAACATCTGCTAACCATGTGTATGTGACCATTAACATCTGCTAACCATGTGACCAATAACATCTGCTAACCATGTGACCAATAACATCTGCTAACCATGTGACCATTAACATCTGCTAACCATGTGATCAATAACATCTGCTAACCATGTGACCAATAACATCTGCTAACCATGTGACCATTAACATCTGCTAACCATGTGACCAATAACATCTGCTAACCATGTGACCAATAACATCTGCTAACCATCTGACCATTAACATCTGCTAACCATGTGACCAATAACATCTGCTAAACATGTGTATGTGACCAATAACATCTCCTAACCATGTGTATGTGACCAATAACATCTGCTAACCATGTGTATGTGACCAATAACATCTGATAACCATGTGCATGTGACCAATAACATCTGCTAACCATGTGTATGTGACCATTAACATCTGCTAACCATGTGACCAATAACATCTGCTAACCATGTGACCAATAACATCTGCTAACCATGTGACCATTAACATCTGCTAACCATGTGACCAATAACATCTGCTAACCATGTGACCATTAACATCTGCTAACCATGTGACCAATAACATCTGCTAACCATGTGTATGTGACCAATAACATCTGATAACCATGTGTATGTGACCAATAACATCTGCTAACCATGTGTATGTGACCAATAACATCTGCTAACCATGTGACCAATAACATCTGCTAACCATGTGTATGTGACCAATAACATCTGCTAACCATGTGTATGTGACCAATAACATGTGCTAACCATGTGTATGTGACCAATAACATCTGCTAACCATGTGACCTATAACATCTGCTAACCATGTGTATGTGACCAATAACATCTGCTAACCATGTGACCAATAACATCTGCTAACCATGTGTATGTGACCAATAACATCTGCTAACCATGTGACCTATAACATCTCCTAACCATGTGTATGTGACCAATAACATCTGCTAACCATGTGTATGTGACCAATAACATCTGCTAACCATGTGTATGTGACCAATAACATCTGATAACCATGTGCATGTGACCAATAACATCTGCTAACCATGTGTATGTGACCATTAACATCTGCTAACCATGTGACCAATAACATCTGCTAACCATGTGACCAATAACATCTGCTAACCATGTGACCATTAACATCTGCTAACCATGTGATCAATAACATCTGCTAACCATGTGACCAATAACATCTGCTAACCATGTGACCATTAACATCTGCTAACCATGTGACCAATAACATCTGCTAACCATGTGACCAATAACATCTGCTAACCATCTGACCATTAACATCTGCTAACCATGTGACCAATAACATCTGCTAAACATGTGTATGTGACCAATAACATCTCCTAACCATGTGTATGTGACCAATAACATCTGCTAACCATGTGTATGTGACCAATAACATCTGATAACCATGTGCATGTGACCAATAACATCTGCTAACCATGTGTATGTGACCATTAACATCTGCTAACCATGTGACCAATAACATCTGCTAACCATGTGACCAATAACATCTGCTAACCATGTGACCATTAACATCTGCTAACCATGTGACCAATAACATCTGCTAACCATGTGACCATTAACATCTGCTAACCATGTGACCAATAACATCTGCTAACCATGTGTATGTGACCAATAACATCTGATAACCATGTGTATGTGACCAATAACATCTGCTAACCATGTGTATGTGACCAATAACATCTGCTAACCATGTGACCAATAACATCTGCTAACCATGTGTATGTGACCAATAACATCTGCTAACCATGTGTATGTGACCAATAACATCTGATTTGAAATATGTGTTATTTCATAGTTTTGATTTTAAGTATATTTTGATTTGGTTCCGACATGATTCCATATGTGTGAATTCATAGTTGTGATGTCATCACTATAATTCTACAACGTAGAAAACAGTACAAATAAAGAAAATCCCTGGAATGAGTCTAAACTGTTGACTGGTACTGTACACACACACACACACACACACACACACACACACACACACACACACACACACACACACACACACACACCATTACATCTTGACTGCCGTA
Organism: Oncorhynchus masou masou; assembly: GCF_036934945.1. NCBI lineage: Eukaryota > Metazoa > Chordata > Actinopteri > Salmoniformes > Salmonidae > Oncorhynchus > Oncorhynchus masou. The sequence continues at coordinate 31,853,436 of NC_088231.1, read as the reverse complement.
TCATTCAGTAGTCATTTACAACACAAACCAGAGTTATCTTTTACCTGTGTGTAGTTTTAATGACTCAGCATAGAGAGGAAGCCATTTTTGTTCCTTAGAACTACAAACATGGAGGAGATATGATAGAACAGAACTACAAACATGGAGGAGAGAGGTCTCGACAGATCCTACAGAGGGACAGGATCACCAGGAGCTTGGCACATACAATACATGAGACAACTCTTTACACACACACACACACACACACACACACACCTGACTAGTTTCCTCTTTTTTCTTATTTAACAATAAATCTTTCAAGTTCTGCAAACTCATTGTCAAATCAAATTATTCAAAACAAACAAACAAACAAATAACAACTAATGTTAGAGAGACTCAAGAACGTACATTTGGTTCTAAGGCAATATAAGTGCTGTCAAAACCCAACGTTGTCAGGACGTTTTCAGAAGAACGTTGTCAGAACGTTGTCAGAACGTTGTCAGAACGACATTGTCTCTCAGTTTGTATAATGTTTGCCTGAACGTTGTCAGAATGTTTTCTAAGCAGAACATTGTCAGGACTTTGTCAAACCTCAAAAATGGTCAGAACGTTGTCAGCACCGTAAGTTGTCTGGCCGTTGTCTGAACGCTCGTCTCTCGGTTTGTATGAGGTTTGTCTGAAACGTTGTCTGAACAGGAAGTTGTCAGAAAGTTATCGGGATGTTGTCTCTCAGTTTGTATAATGTTGCCTCAGCGTTACCTCATGCTTCTCTCAGTCAGTCAGCCAATCAGTCAGTCAGCCAGTCCATCAGTGAATCAGTCAGCCAATCAGTCAGCCAGCCAGTCCATCAGTGAATCAGTCAGCCAATCAGTCAGTCAGCCAGTCCATCAGTGAATCAGTCAGCCAATCAGTCAGCCAGCCAGTCCATCAGTGAATCAGTCAGCCAATCAGTCAGTCAGCCAGTCCATCAGTGAATCAGTTAGCCAGTCAGTCAGTCAACCTACCAAACAGCCAGTAAAACAGTCAGCCAGCCAATCAGACAGTCAGTCAGCCAGTAAAACAGTCAGCCAGCCAATCAAACAGTCAGTCAGCCAGTCAATCAGTCAGTCAGTCAGCCAGTCAGTCAGTCAACCAGCCAATCAGACAGTCAGTCAGTTAGCCAGTAAAATAGTCATCCAGTCACTCAGTCAACCAGCCAATCAGACAGTCAGTCAGTCAGCCAGTAAAATAGTCATCCAGTAACTCAGTCAAATAGTCAGCGACTCAGTCAGCCAAACAGCCAGTCAGTTATTTAGTCCAGTTCCATGTATTAAATCCAGTTCCTGTTCACACTCCAGTTTCAGAATTTAATCCAGTTTCAGTATTTAATCCAGTTTCAGTATTTAATCCTGTTTCAGTATTTAATCCAGTTTCAGAATTTAATCCAGTTTCAGTATTGAATCCTGTTTCAGTATTTAATCCAGTTTCCGTATTTAATCCTGTTTCAGTATTTAATCCAGTTTACGTATTTAATCCAGTTTCAGTATTTAATCCAGTTCCCGTCGTTAAAGCAGTTCCATTAATCCTGTTGCAGTGTGAAGCTGTGATCCAGTCTCTCTTCACATGTAGTCCTCAGAGTTCTAGAAGCTCCCCTGTTGAGAGATGGACTGATCAGTCCTCCCCCTCTCTCCTCTGGTTCTCACCCACACTCACTCCTCTCTTCAAAACTGTGTGTGTGTGTGTGTGTGTGTGTGTGTGTGTGTGTGTGTGTGTGTGTGTGTGTGTGTGTGTGTGTGTGTGTGTGTGTCTGTTTGGCGCCTGTCAGTCAGAGGAGAAAAGGGGCCTGTGGTTGTCTTGTCGGCACAGTGAGGCTAGGGGTCGGGGTGTTGTGACATCACTTCCTGGTGTGAAGGTTCTGCTGGAACTGGGTGCTGGTGTAGCGGATGTGGAACCCCTTCTTACTGATGGTGTCGTCGCTATGGAAACGGATCAACACCGCGTCACCCGCAGAGTAGATCTCCTCTCTGGGCTGGGGAGGGAGGGAGAGAGATGACAGAGGATGAGAGGGGGAGAGATGACAGAGGATGAGAGAGAGAGAGAGAGATGAGAGAGAGAAAGAGAGAGAGATGACAGAGGATGAGAGGGAGAGAGATGAGAGAGGATGAGAGGGAGAGAGATGACAGAGGATGAGAGACAGAGGATGACAGAGGAGAGAGAGAGAGAGAGAGAGAGAGAGAGAGAGAGATGAGAGAGAAAGAGAGAGAGATGACAGAGGATGAGAGGGAGAGAGATGATAGAGGATGAGAGGGAGAGAGATGAGACAGAGAGAGAGGGAGAGGGAGGGAGGGAGATGACAGAGGATGAGAGGGAGAGAGATGAGAGAGGATGAGAGGGAGGGAGGGAGGGAGGGAGATGACAGAGGATGAGAGAGAGAGGGATGAGAGAGAGAAAGAGAGGGATCAGAGGGAGAGAGATGACAGAGAGAGAGAGAGAGAGAGAGAGAGAGATGAGAAAGAGAGGGATGAGGAGAGTGAGAGAGAGAGAGAGAGACAGAGAGATAGAGAGAGACCAAGAGAGAGACCAAGAGAGATGACAGATCGATCAGAGAGAGAGAGGGATGACAGAGAGAGGTATGACGGAGAGAGACAAGGAGAGACAGAGAGAGAGAGGTAATGTAGAGGTGAGAAGATGGAGCATAGAGATAATAACAGTAGATGAATACATACAGTACAGTTGTATAATAAATAAAAAACATTATCCACATATTGTTGGATTTTCAACATTGCAACAAATAAAGCTACCCGGAGCTGGTTCCTGGTTACCCTGCCTACGGCCAAGATAACTGACAACAAACACTGGTAACCAGGGCTAGTTCCTGGTTACCCTGCCTACGGCCAAGATAACTGACAACAAACACTGGTAACCAGGGCTAGTTCCTGGTTACCCTGCCTATGGCCAACATAACTGACAACAAATACCGGTAACCAGGGCTAGTTCCTGGTTACCCTGCCTACGGCCAAGATACCTGACAACAGATACTGGTAACCAGGGCTAGTTCCTGGTTACCCTGCCTACGGCCAAGATAACTGACAACAGATACTGGTACCAGGGCTAGTTCCTGGTTACCCTGCCTACGGCCAAGATAACTGACAACAAATACTGGTAACCAGGGCTAGTTCCTGGTTACCGGTAAAAGTTCTGGTTACCCTGCCTACGGCCAAGATAACTGACAACATACACTGGTAACCAGGGCTAGTTCCTGGTTACCCTGCCTACGGCCAAGATACCTGACAACAGATACTGGTAACCAGGGCTAGTTCCTGGTTACCCTGCCTACGGCCAAGATAACTGACAACAAACACTGGTAACCAGGGCTAGTTCCTGGTTACCCTGCCTACGGCCAAGATAACTGACAACAAATACCGGTAACCAGGGCTAGTTCCTGGTTACCCTGCCTACGGCCAAGATAACTGACAACAAACACCGGTAACCATGGCTAGTTCCTGGTTACCCTGCCTACGGCCAAGATAACTGACAACAAACACTGGTAACCAGGGCTAGTTCCTGGTTACCCTGCCTACGGCCAAGATAACTGACAACAAATACCGGTAACCAGGGCTAGTTCCTGGTTACCCTGCCTACGGCCAAGATAACTGACAACAAACACTGGTAACCAGGGCTAGTTCCTGGTTACACTGCCTACGGCCAATAACTGACAACAGATAACTGACAACAGATACTGGTAACCAGGGCTAGTTCCTGGTTACCCTGCCTACGGCCAAGATAACTGACAACAGATACTGGTACCAGGGCTAGTTCCTGGTTACCCTGCCTACGGCCAAGATAACTGACAACAAACACTGGTAACCAGGGCTAGTTCCTGGTTACCCTGCCTATGGCCAAGATAACTGACAACAAATACCGGTAACCAGGGCTAGTTCCTGGTTACCCTGCCTACGGCCAAGATAACTGACAACAAACACTGGTAACCAGGGCTAGTTCCTGGTTACCCTGCCTACGGCCAAGATAACTGACAACAAACACTGGTAACCAGGGCTAGTTCCTGGTTACCCTGCCTACGGCCAAGATAACTGACAACAAACACTGGTAACCAGGGCTAGTTCCTGGTTACCCTGCCTACGGCCAAGATACCTGACAACAGATACTGGTACCAGGGCTAGTTCCTGGTTACCCTGCCTACGGCCAAGATAACTGACAACAAACATTGGTAACCAGGGCTAGTTCCTGGTTACCCTGCCTATGGCCAAGATAACTGACAACAAATACCGGTAACCAGGGCTAGTTCCTGGTTACCCTGCCTACGGCCAAGATAACTGACAACAAACACTGGTAACCAGGGCTAGTTCCTGGTTACCCTGCCCAAGGCCAAGATAACTGACAACAAACACTGGTAACCAGGGCTAGTTCCTGGTTACCCTGCCTACGGCCAAGATAACTGACAACAAACACTGGTAACCAGGGCTAGTTCCTGGTTACCCTGCCTACGGCCAACATAACTGACAACAGATACTGGTAACCAGGGCTAGTTCCTGGTGACATAGGTTATGTATGTGATTCAATAACATTCAATGACACCTACCCCATCTAACCCCCCCGCCCTCCCCTCCTTACCCCAGAACCACAGAACCGACCCAGTCTGTGTGAGTTAGAGTCATTATGTGATACCCCTCCTTACCCCAGAACCACAGAACCGTCCCAGTCAGTGTGAGTTAGAGTCATTATGTGATACCCCTCCTTACCCCAGAACCACAGAACCATCCCAGTCTGTGTGAGTTAGAGTCATTATGTGATACCCCTCCTTACCCCAGAACCACAGAACCATCCCAGTCTGTGTGAGTTAGAGTCATTATGTGATACCCTCCTTACCCCAGAACCACAGAACCATCCCAGTCTGTGTGAGTTAGAGTCATTATGTGATACCCCTCCTTACCCCAGAACCACAGAACCGTCCCAGTCTCTGTGAGTTAGAGTCATTATGTGATACCCCTCCTTACCCCAGAACCACAGAACCGTCCCAGTCAGTGTGAGCTGGAGTCATTATGTGATACCCCTCCTTACCCCAGAACCACAGAACCATCCCAGTCTGTGTGAGTTAGAGTCATTATGTGATACCCCTCCTTACCCCAGAACCACAGAACCGACCCAGTCTGTGTGAGTTAGAGTCATTATGTGATACCCCTCCTTACCCCAGAACCACAGAACCATCCCAGTCTGTGTGAGTTAGAGTCATTATGTGATACCCCTCCTTACCCCAGAACCACAGAACCATCCCAGTCTGTGTGAGTTAGAGTCATTATGTGATACCCCTCCTTACCCCAGAACCACAGAACCATCCCAGTCTGTGTGAGTTAGAGTCATTATGTGATACCCCTCCTTACCCCAGAACCACAGAACCGACCCAGTCAGTGTGAGTTAGAGTCATTATGTGATACCCCTCCTTACCCCAGAACCACAGAACCGACCCAGTCTGTGTGAGTTAGAGTCATTATGTGATACCCCTCCTTACCCCAGAACCACAGAACCATCCCAGTCTGTGTGAGTTAGAGTCATTATGTGATACCCCTCCTTACCCCAGAACCACAGAACCGACCCAGTCTGTGTGAGTTAGAGTCATTATGTGATACCCCTCCTTACCCCAGAACCACAGAACCGTCCCAGTCTGTGTGAGTTAGAGTCATTATGTGATACCCCTCCTTACCCCAGAACCACAGAACCGTCCCAGTCTGTGTGAGTTAGAGTCATTATGTGATACCCCTCCTTACCCCAGAACCACAGAACCGACCCAGTCTGTGTGAGTTAGAGTCATTATGTGATACCCCTCCTTACCCCAGAACCACAGAACCGACCCAGTCTGTGTGAGTTAGAGTCATTATGTGATACCCCTCCTTACCCCAGAACCACAGAACCGTCCCAGTCTGTGTGAGTTAGAGTCATTATGTGATACCCCTCCTTACCCCAGAACCACAGAACCGACCCAGTCTGTGTGAGTTAGAGTCATTATGTGATACCCCTCCTTACCCCAGAACCACAGAACCGACCCAGTCTGTGTGAGTTAGAGTCATTATGTGATACCCCTCCTTACCCCAGAACCACAGAACCATCCCAGTCTGTGTGAGTTAGAGTCATTATGTGATACCCTCCTTACCCCAGAACCACAGAACCGACCCAGTCTGTGTGAGTTAGAGTCATTATGTGATACCCATCCTTACCCCAGAACCACAGAACCATCCCAGTCTGTGTGAGTTAGAGTCATTATGTGATACCCCTCCTTACCCCAGAACCACAGAACCGACCCAGTCTGTGTGAGCTGGAGTCATAACCATCGTACAGCTCTATGTAGTCATAACCACAGTCCGCCTCCTCCTCCACCTCGAAGGTCGTAAAGGTCAACTCTATTCCGTAACCCTCCTCTGACGTCACCAACCACTCACAGTCCGTATGGCCTGGAGAGAAGAGGAGAGCAGAGAGGAGACGAGTGTACAGTAGAGTAAAGTAAAATAGAGTAGAATAAAATAGAATAGAGTAGAGTAAAATAGAGTAGAACAGAGGAGAGTAAAATAGAGTAGAGTAGAGTAGATTAGAGTAGAACAGAATAGAGTAGAGTAGAGTAGAATAGAATCGAGTAGAGTAGAGTAAAATAGAGTAGAACAGAGAAGAGTAAAATAGAGTAGAACAGAGGAGAGTAAAATATAGTAGAGTAAAGCAGAATAGAGTAGAATAGAAAAGAGTAGAGTAAAGCAGATTGGAGTAGAGTAGAGAATATAGTAGAATAGAGTAGAATAGAGTAGAATAGAAAAGAGTAGAGTAAAGCAGATTAGAGTAGAGTAGAATATAGTAGAGTAGAATAGAATAGAATAGAGTAGAATAGAATACAGTAGAATAGAATAGAGTAGAACAGAGTAGAATAGAATAGAGTAGAACAGAGTAGAATAGAATACAGTAGAGTAGAGTAGAATAGAATACAGTAGAGTAGAATAGAATACAGTAGAGTAGAATAGAATAGAGTAGAGTAGAATAGAATACAGTAGAATAGAATAGAGGAGAACAGAGTAGAATAGAATACAGTAGAGTAGAATAGAGTAGAACAGAGTAGAGTAGAATAGAATAGAGTAGAACAGAGTAGAATAGAATACAGTAGAGTAGAATAGAGTAGAACAGAGTAGAGTAGAATAGAATAGAGTAGAGTAGAATAGAATAGAGTAGAGTAGAATAGAATACAGTAGAGTAGAATAGAATAGAGTAGAACAGA
>NC_088231.1:31831208-31841208 GCF_036934945.1 Oncorhynchus masou masou | reverse complement strand
CTGTGACCAGGTGTGTGTGACCAGGTGTGTGTGTTCCTCACCAGTCTGACTCTGTGACCAGGTGTATGTGTTCCTCACCAGTCTGACTCTGTGACCAGGTGTGTGTGTTCCTCACCAGTCTAACTCTGTGACCAGGTGTGTGTGTTCCTCACCAGTCTGACTCTGTGACCAGGTGTGTGTGTTCCTCACCAGTCTGACTCTGTGACCAGGTGTGTGTGTTCCTCACCAGTCTGACTCGGTGACCAGGTGTGTGTGTTCCTCACCAGTCTGACTCTGTGACCAGGTGTGTGTGTTCCTCACCAGTCTAACTCTGTGACCAGGTGTGTGTGTTCCTCACCAGTCTGACTCTGTGACCAGGTGTGTGTGTTCCTCACCAGTCTGACTCTGTGACCAGGTGTGTGTGACCAGGTGTGTGTGTTCCTCACCAGTCTGACTCTGTGACCAGGTGTGTGTGTTCCTCACCAGTCTGACTCTGTGACCAGGTGTGTGTGTTCCTCACCAGTCTGACTCTGTGACCAGGTGTGTGTGTTCCTCACCAGTCTGACTCTGTGACCAGGTGTGTGTGTTCCTCACCAGTCTGACTCTGTGACCAGGTGTGTGTGTTCCTCACCAGTCTGACTCTGTGACCAGGTGTGTGTGTTCCTCACCAGTCTGACTCTGTGACCAGGTGTGTGTGTTCCTCACCAGTCTGACTCTGTGACCAGGTGTGTGTGACCAGGTGTGTGTGTTCCTCACCAGTCTGACTCTGTGACCAGGTGTGTGTGTTCCTCACCAGTCTGACTCTGTGTCCAGGTGTGTGTGTTCCTCACCAGTCTGACTCTGTGACCAGGTGTGTGTGTTCCTCACCAGTCTGACTCTGTGACCAGGTGTGTGTGCTCCTCACCAGTCTGACTCTGTGACCAGGTGTGTGTGTTCCTCACCAGTCTGACTCGGTGACCAGGTGTGTGTGTTCCTCACCAGTCTGACTCTGTGACCAGGTGTGTGTGTTCCTCACCAGTCTGACTCTGTGTCCAGGTGTAGTGGTGATGTCCCAGGTACATTCCTTCCTACTGGGATATTTATCAGGCCAGTTGGGGCTGTTCATGGTCCCGCTGGGGCTGTGGACCTTATGCTTACACTCAGCACACACACACACACACACACACACACACACACACACACACACACACACACACACACACACACACACACACACACACACACACACACACACACACACACACACACGAGCAGCCAACCAAGCACACACACACAGACAGGAAGCAGGGGGTCAGGGAGGAAGAGGAAATGAAGCAGCAGGAGAAGAAGGAGAGACGGAGGAGAGACGGAGGAGAGAGGGAGGAGAGACGGAGGAGAGATGGAGGAGAGAGGGAGGAGAGAGGGAGGAGAGAGGGAGGAGAGACAGAGGAGAGACGGAGGAGAGAGGGAGGAGAGACGGAGGAGAGAGGGAGGAGAGACGGAGGAGAGAGGGAGGAGAGAGGGAGGAGAGAGAGGGTGGAGAGATGGAGGAGAGAGGGAGGAGAGACGGAGGGAGAGACGGAGGAGTGACGGAGGAGAGAGGGAGGAGAGAGGGAGGGAGGAGAGAGGGAGGAGAGACGGAGGAGAGATGGAGGAGAGAGGGAGGAGAGACGGAGGGAGAGACGGAGGAGAGAGGGAGGAGAGAGGGAGGGGAGACGGAGGAGAGGGGGAGGAGAGACGGAGGAGAGAGGGAGGAGAGAAGGAGGAGAGACGGAGGAGAGACGGAGGAGAGAGGGAGGAGAGAGGGAGGAGAGACGGAGGAGAGAGGGAGGAGAGAGGGAGGAGAGACGGAGGAGAGACGGAGGAGAGAGGGAGGAGAGACGGAGGAGAGACGGAGGAGAGAGGGAGGAGAGACGGAGGAGAGACGGAGGGAGAGACGGAGGAGAGACGGGGGGGAGAGGGAGGAGAGAGGGAGGAGAGAGGGAGGAGAGACGGAGGAGAGAGGGAGGAGAGAGGGAGGGGGAGGAGACGGAGGGGAGAGAGGGAGGAGAGACGGAGGAGAGACGGAGGAGAGAGGGAGGAGAGAGGGAGGAGAGACGTAGGGAGAGAGGGAGGATAGAGGGAGGAGAGAGGGAGGAGAGAGGGAGGAGAGACGGTGGAGAGAGGAGGGAGGAGAGATGGAGGAGAGAGGGAGGAGAGACGGAGGGAGAGGGAGGGAGGAGAGAGGGAGGAGAGAAGGCGGAGAGACGGAAAGAGAGGGAGGAGAGAAGGAGGAGAGAGGGAAGAGAGAGGGAGGAGACACGGAGGAGAGAGGGAGGAGAGACGGAGGTAAGACGGAGGAGAGAGGGAGGAGAGAGGCAGGAGAGACGGAGGAGAGAGGGAGGAGAGAGGGAGGAGAGACGGAGGAGAGAGGGAGGAGAGAGGGAGGAGAGAGGGAGGAGACACGGAGGAGAGAGGGAGGAGAGAGGGAGGAGAGACGGAGGAGAGAGGGAGGAGAGAGGGAGGAGAGAGGCAGGAGAGATGGAGGAGAGAGGGAGGAGAGACGGAGGAGAGAGGGAGGAGAGAGGGAGGAGAGACGGAGGAGAGAGGGAGGAGCGAGGGAGGAGACACGGAGAGAGACGGAGGAGATAGGGAGGAGAGAGGGAGGAGACTCGGAGGAGAGAGGGAGGAGAGACGGAGGAGAAGGAAAGAGAGGACAGATTGTTCCTTCATTATTCAACAGCAAACAATCACAGTCTCAATGTCTCCTTTCAGCATTTAGGTTTGACAAAGTTGATCCAGTAACCTCAAGAGAAGCACATCTATACTCCCAATTCACAGACAAAAACACTCACACACACACACTTTGAATCCTTGGGGCCACCAGATGTTGAAACCAGAGTCTGTTTATGAAAAACAGAGGGACTGAGCTGTGTGTGTGTGTGTGTGTGTGTGTGTGTGTGTGTGTGTGTGTGTGTGTGTGTGTGTGTGTGTGTGTGTGTGTGTGTGTAGGTGTGTAGGTGTGTGTGTGTGTGTGTGTGTGTGTGTGTGTGTGTGTGTGTGTGTGTGTGTGTGTGTGTGTGTGTGTGTGTGTGTGTGTGTGTGTGTGTGTGTGTGTAGGTGTGTGTGTGTGTGTGTGTGTGTGTGTGTGTGTGTGTGTGTGTGTGTGTGTGTGTGTGTGTGTGTGTGTGTGCGTGCGTGCGTGTGCGTGTGTGTGTGTGTGTGTGAGACCTACCTTCTTTACAGTCATGTTTGTTCTCATGTAGTATGAATCCGTGTCGACACTGGCATACATACGATCCCACCGTGTTTATACAGTCATGTTGGCAGCCACCATTATCCTTACTGCATTCATCCTTATCTGAAGAGGGAGGGAGGGAGGGAGGGAGGTAGGAGGGAGGGAGGGAGGGGACAGGGAGGGAGGGACAGAGGGAGGGAGGGAGGGAGGGAGGGGACAGGGAGGGAGGGAGGGAGGGAGGGAGGGAGGGAGGGAGGGAGGGAGGGAGGGAGGGAGGGAGGGAGGGAGGGAGGGAGGGTGGGAGGGGGGGAGGGAGGGGGGGGGGGGAGGGAGGAGGGAGGGAGGGGGGAGAGGGACAGGGAGGGAGGGAGGGAGGGAGGGACAGAGAGAGGGAGGGAGGGAGGGAGGGAGGGGGGGGGGAGGGAGGGAGGGAGGGAGGGGGGGAGGGACGGGGGGGAGGGAGGGAGGGGACAGGGAGGGAGGGAGGGAGGGACAGAGGGAGGGAGGGGACAGGGAGGGAGGGAGGGAGGGAGGGAGGGAGGGGGGGAGGGAGGGTGGGAGGGGGGAGGGAGGGTGGGAGGGGGAGGGAGGGAGGGAGGGAGACAAGAGAGAGAGATGATGGTTGCTAGATCAGAAGATAGACTTCACCTCCTAGAAACAAAATCTGTTTTTACTGAAACCTCTAAATCCTCTCATCCCCCGTGTGTGTGTTGTGGTATTACGGTGCTATCCTGGTACTACAGTGTGTGTGTTGTGGTATTACGGTGCTATCCTGGTACTACAGTGTGTTGTGGTATTACGGTGCTATCCTGGTACTACAGTGTGTGTGTTGTGGTATTACGGTGCTATCCTGGTACTACAGTGTGTGTGTTGTGGTATTACGGTGCTATCCTGGTACTACAGTGTGTGTGTTGTGGTATTATGGTGCTATCCTGGTACTACAGTGTGTGTGTTGTGGTATTACGGTGCTATCCTGGTACTACAGTGTGTTGTGGTATTACGGTGCTATCCTGGTACTACAGTGTGTGTGTTGTGGTATTACGGTGCTATCCTGGTACTAGAGTGTGTGTGTTGTGGTATTACGGTGCTATCCTGGTACTACAGTGTGTGTGTTGTGGTATTACGGTGCTATCCTGGTACTACAGTGTGTTGTGGTATTACGGTGCTATCCTGGTACTACAGTGTGTGTGTTGTGGTATTACGGTGCTATCCTGACTCTACAGTGTGTGTGTTGTGGTATTACGGTGCTATCCTGGTACTACAGTGTGTGTGTTGTGGTATTACGGTGCTATCCTGGTACTACAGTGTGTGTGTTGTGGTATTACGGTGCTATCCTGGTACTACAGTGTGTGTGTTGTGGTATTACGGTGCTATCCTGACTCTACAGTGTGTGTGTTGTGGTATTACGGTGCTATCCTGGTACTACAGTGTGTGTGTTGTGGTATTACGGTGCTATCCTGGTACTACGGTGTGTGTGTTGTGGTATTACGGTGCTATCCTGGTACTACAGTGTGTTGTGGTATTACGGTGCTATCCTGGTACTACAGTGTGTTGTGGTTGTGGTATTACGGTGCTATCCTGACTCTACAGTGTGTGTGTTGTGGTATTACGGTGCTATCCTGGTACTACAGTGTGTTGTGGTATTACGGTGCTATCCTGGTACTACAGTGTGTGTGTTGTGGTATTACGGTGCTATCCTGGTACTACAGTGTGTGTGTTGTGGTATTACGGTGCTATCCTGGTACTACAGTGTGTTGTGGTATTACGGTGCTATCCTGGTACTACAGTGTGTGTGTTGTGGTATTACGGTGCCATCCTGGTACTACAGTGTGTTGTGGTATTACAGTGCTATCCTGACTCTACAGTGTGTGTGTTGTGGTATTACGGTGCTATCCTGGTACTACAGTGTGTTGTGGTATTACGGTGCTATCCTGGTACTACAGTGTGTGTGTTGTGGTATTACGGTGCTATCCTGGTACTACAGTGTGTGTGTTGTGGTATTACGGTGCTATCCTGGTACTACAGTGTGTGTGTTGTGGTATTACGGTGCTATCCTGGTACTACAGTGTGTGTGTTGTGGTACTACGGTGCTATCCTGGTACTACAGTGTGTGTGTTGTGGTATTACGGTGCTATCCTGACTCTACAGTGTGTGTGTTGTGGTATTACGGTGCTATCCTGGTACTACAGTGTGTTGTGGTATTACGGTGCTATCCTGGTACTACAGTGTGTGTGTTGTGGTATTACGGTGCTATCCTGGTACTACAGTGTGTGTGTTGTGGTATTACGGTGCTATCTTGGTACTACAGTGTGTGTGTTGTGGTATTACGGTGCTATCCTGGTACTACAGTGTGTGTGTTGTGGTATTACGGTGCTATCCTGGTACTACAGTGTGTGTGTTGTGGTATTACGGTGCTATCCTGGTACTACAGTGTGTGTGTTGTGGTATTACGGTGCTATCCTGGTACTACAGTGTGTGTGTTGTGGTATTACGGTGCTATCCTGGTACTACAGTGTGTGTGTTGTGGTATTACGGTGCTATCCTGGTACTACAGTGTGTGTGTTGTGGTATTACGGTGCTATCCTGGTACTACAGTGTGTTGTGGTATTACGGTGCTATCCTGGTACTACAGTGTGTGTGTTGTGGTATTACGGTGCTATCCTGGTACTACAGTGTGTTGTGGTATTACGGTGCTATCCTGACTCTACAGTGTGTTGTGGTATTACGGTGCTATCCTGGTACTACAGTGTGTGTGTTGTGGTATTACGGTGCTATCCTGGTACTACAGTGTGTGTGTTGTGGTATTACGGTGCTATCCTGGTACTACAGTGTGTGTGTTGTGGTATTACGGTGCTATCCTGACTCTACAGTGTGTGTGTTGTGGTATTACGGTGCTATCCTGGTACTACAGTGTGTTGTGGTATTACGGTGCTATCCTGACTCTACAGTGTGTGTGTTGTGGTATTACGGTGCTATCCTGGTACTACAGTGTGTGTGTTGTGGTATTACGGTGCTATCCTGGTACTACAGTGTGTGTGTTGTGGTATTCAACTGACTGGCTTTCTACAGGTCACACAGACACTCTCTTCACACACACAGACAGACACACAGACACAGGGGTTAGGTCTGTGTGAGGGAGAGGGGCCTCCCTCAAGCATCTGGCCAATGAAGAGGTATCCCTAGGAGACTAACAGATATCCCTAGGAGACTAACAGGTATCCCTAGGAGACTAACAGATATCCCTAGGAGACTAACATATATCCCTAGGAGACTAACAGATATTCCTAAGAGACTAACATATATCCCTAGGAGACTAACAGATATCCCTAAGAGACTAACAGATATCCCTAGGAGACTAACAGATATCTCTAGGAGACTAACAGATATCCCTAGGAGACTAACAGATATCCCTAGGAGACTAACATATATCCCTAGGAGACTAACAGATATCCCTAGGAGACTAACATATATCCCTAGGAGACTAACAGGTATCCCTAGGAGACTAACATATATCCCTAGGAGACTAACAGATATCCCTAAGAGACTAACAGATATCCCTAGGAGACTAACAGATATCCCTAGGAGACTAACATATATCCCTAGGAGACTAACAGATATTCCTAAGAGACTAACATATATCCCTAGGAGACTAACATATATCCCTAGGAGACTAACAGATATCCCTAGGAGACCAACAGATATCCCTAGGATACTAACAGATATCCCTAGGAGACTAACAGGTATCCATAAGAGACTAACAGGTATCCCTAGGAGACTAACAGATATCCCTAGGAGACTAACATATATACCTAGGAGACTAACAGATATCCCTAGGAGACTAACATATATCCCTAGGAGACTAACAGATATCCCTAGGAGAATAACAGATATCCCTAGGAGACTAACAGATATCCCTAGGAGACAAACAGATATCCCTAGGAGACTAACAGATATCCCTAGGAGACTAACAGATATCCCTAGGAGACTAACAGATATCCCTAGGAGACTAACAGATATCTCTAGGAGACTAACAGATATCCCTAGGAGACTAACAGATATCCCGAGGAGACTAACAGGTATCCATAAGAGACTAACAGGTATCCCTAAGAGACTAACATATATCCCTAGGAGACTAACATATATCCCTAGGAGACTAACAGATATCCCTAGGAGACTAACAGATATCCCTAGGAGACTAACAGATACCGTAGGAGACTAACAGATATCCCTAGGAGACTAACATATATCCCTAGGAGACTAACAGATATCCCTAGGAGACTAACAGGTATCCATAAGAGACTAACAGATATCCCTAGGAGACTAACAGATATCCCTAGGAGACTAACAGATACCCTAGGAGACTAATAGATATCCCTAGGATACTAACAGATATCCCTAGGAGACTAACAGATATCCATAGGAGACTAACAGATATCCCTAGGAGACTAACAGATATCCCTAGGAGTCTAACATATATCCCTAGGAGAATAACAGATATCCCTAGGAGACTAACGGGTATCCATAAGAGACTAACAGGTATCCCTAGGAGACTAACAGATATCCCTAAGAGACTAACATATATCCCTAGGAGACTAACAGATATCCCTAGGAGACTAACAGGTATCCCTAGGAGACTAACAGGTATCCCTAGGAGACTAACAGATATCCCTAGGAGACTAACAGATATCCCTAGGAGACTAACAGATATCCCTAGGAGACTAACAGATATCTCTAGGAGACTAACAGATATCCCTAGGAGACTAACAGGTATCCCTAGGAGACTAACAGATATCCCAAAGAGACTAACAGATATCCCTAGGAGACTAACAGATATCCCTGGGAGACTAGCAGATATCCCTAAGAGACTAACATATATCCCTAGGAGACTAACAGATATCCCTAGGAGACTAACAGATATCCCTAGGAGACTAGCAGATATCCCTAAGAGACTAACATATATCCCTAGGAGACTAACAGATATCCCAAAGAGACTAACAGATATCCCTAGGAGACTAACAGATATCCCTGGGAGACTAACAGATATCCCTAAGAGACTAACATATATCCCTAGGAGACTAACAGATATCCATAGGAGACTGACAGATATCCCTAGGAGACTAACAGATATCCCTAGGAGACTGACAGATATCCCTAGGAGACTAACAGATACCCCTAGGAGACTAACATATATCCCTAAGAGACTAACAGATATCCCTGACTAACATATATCCCTAGGAGACTAACATATATCCCTAGGAGACTGACAGATATCCCTAGGAGACTAACATATATCCCTAGGAGACTGACAGATATCCCTAGGAGACTAACAGATATCCCTAGGAGACTAACAGATATCCCTAGGAGACTCACAGATATCCCTAGGAGACTAACAGATATCCCTAGGAGACTAACAGGTATCATATGTATGTATGTATGTAGACTGACATAACCAGAGTTTGCAGAGCTGTTATCAAAGCCTGGCTATTTGAAGAATCTCTGTATAAATATATATATAAAATATAAAGCTGTTATCAAAGCCTGAATCTCTATATAAATATATATATAAAGTTTAAAGCTGTTATCAAAGCCTGGCTATTTGAAGAATCTCTATTTAAATATATATATATTTTTTGCATGTATATATATTTGCTTAACACTTTTTGTTGGGTTACTGCAGGATTCCATATGTGTTATTTCATAGTATTGATGTCCTCACTATTATTCTACTGGTCTGATTCATAGTAGCAGTGTTAGTCTAGGATCAGGGATCGTATTCAGAGAGGTTAACGTTGGTCTGGACAGGCTGGTCTGATTCAGAGAGGTTAACGTTGGTCTGGACAGGCTGGTCTGATTCAGAGAGGTTAACGATGGCTGGTCTGATTCAGAGAGGTTAACGATGGCTGGTCTGATTCAGAGAGGTTAACGATGGTCTGGACAGGCTGGTCTGATTCAGAGAGGTTAACGATGGCTGGTCTGATTCAGAGAGGTTAATGATGGCTGGTCTGATTCAGAGAGGTTAACGTTGGTCTGGACAGGCTGGTCTGATTCAGAGAGGTTAACGATGGCTGGTCTGATTCAGAGAGGTTAACGATGGCTGGTCTGATTCAGAGAGGTTAATGATGGCTGGTCTGATTCAGAGAGGTTAACGATGGCTGGTCTGATTCAGAGAGGTTAACGATGGCTGGTCTGATTCAGAGAGGTTAACGATGGCTGGTCTGATTCAGAGAGGTTAACGATGGCTGGTCTGATTCAGAGAGGTTAACGATGGCTGGTCTGATTCAGAGAGGTTAACGATGGCTGGTCTGATTCAGAGAGGTTAACGATGGCTGGTCTGATTCAGAGAGGTTAACGATGGCTGGTCTGATTCAGAGAGGTTAACGATGGCTGGTCTGATTCAGAGAGGTTAACGATGGCTGGTCTGATTCAGAGAGGTTAACGATGGCTGGTCTGATTCAGAGAGGTTAACGATGGTCTGGACAGGCTGGTCTGATTCAGAGAGGTTAACGATGGCTGGTCTGATTCAGAGAGGTTAACGATGGTCTGGACAGGCTGGTCTGATTCAGAGAGGTTAACGATGGCTGGGCTGATTCAGAGAGGTTAACGATGGCTGGTCTGATTCAGAGAGGTTAACGATGGTCTGGACAGGCTGGTCTGATTCAGAGAGGTTAACGTTGGTCTGGACAGGCTGGTCTGATTCAGAGAGGTTAACGTTGGTCTGGACAGGCTGGTCTGATTCAGAGAGGTTAACGATGGCTGGTCTGATTCAGAGAGGTTAACGATGGCTGGTCTGATTCAGAGAGGTTAACGATGGTCTGGACAGGCTGG
>NC_088231.1:31823708-31826208 GCF_036934945.1 Oncorhynchus masou masou | reverse complement strand
GAGGTCATATGCCCCTAGTGGCCGGCATTGACAGTGTCTCCCAGGGGTAATTGAGGGTATATGCCCCCAGTGGCCGGTGTTGGCAGTGTCTCCCAGGGGTAATTGAGGTCATATGCCCCCTAGTGGCCGGTGTTGGCAGTGTCTCTCAGGGGTAATTGAGGCCATATGCCCCCTAGTGGCCGGTGTTGGCAGTGTCTCCCAGGGGTAATTGAGGCCATATGCCCCCTAGTGGCCGGTGTTGGCAGTGTCTCCCAGGGGTAATTGAGGTCATATGCCCCTAGTGGCCGGTGTTGGCAGTGTCTCCCAGGGGTAATTGAGGCCATATGCCCCTAGTGGCCGGTGTTGGCAGTGTCTCCCAGGGGTAATTGAGGCCATATGCCCCCTAGTGGCTGGTGTTGGCAGTGTCTCCCAGGGGTAATTGAGGTCATATGCCCCCTACTGGCCGGTGTTGGCAGTGTCTCCCAGGGGTAATTGAGGCCATATGCCCCCTAGTGGCCGGTGTTGGCAGTGTCTCCCAGGGGTAATTGAGGCCATATGCCCCTAGTGGCCGGTGTTGGCAGTGTCTCCCAGGGGTAATTGAGGCCATATGCCCCCTATTGGCCGGTGTTGGCAGTGTCTCCCAGGGGTAATAGAGGCCATATGCCCCTGGTGGCCGGTGTTGGCAGTGTCTCCCAGGGGTAATTGAGGCCATATGCCCCAATTGGCCGGTGTTGGCAGTGTCTCCCAGGGGTAATTGAGGTCATATGCCCCCTAGTGGCCGGTGTTGGCACTGTCTCCCAGGGGTAATAGAGGTCATATGCCCCCTAGTGGCCGGTGTTGGCAGTGTCTCCCAGGGGTAATTGAGGCCATCTGTACAGGTAGGTAGAGTTACTAAAGCATAGATAATAACAGAGAGAAGCAGTGGTGTAAAGGGGGGTGGCAAATAGGAGCCTTTTGGCTTGGGGGTAGAAGCTGTTTAGGAGCCTTTTGGCTTGGGGGTAGAAGCTGTTTAGGAGCCTTTTGGCTTGGGGGTAGAAGCTGTTTAGGAGTCTTTTGGCTTGGGGTAGAAGCTGTTTAGGAGTCTTTTGGCTTGGGGGTAGAAGCTGTTTAGGAGTCTTTTGGCTTGGGGATAGAAGCTGTTTATGAGTCTTTTGGCTTGGGGGTAAAAGCTGTTTAGGAGTCTTTTGGCTTGGGGGTAGAAGCTGTTTAGGAGCCTTTTGGCTTGGGGGTAGAAGCTGTTTAGGTGTCTTTTGGCTTGGGGGTAGAAGCTGTTTAGGAGTCTTTTGGCTTGGGGGTAGAAGCTGTTTAGGAGCCTTTTGGCTTGGGGGTAGAAGCTGTTTAGGAGTCTTTTGGCTTGGGGTAGAAGCTGTTTAGGAGCCTTTTGGCTTGGGGTAGAAGCTGTTTAGGAGTCTTTTGGCTTGGGGTAGAAGCTGTTTAGGAGCCTTTTGGCTTGGGGGTAGAAGCTGTTTAGGAGCCTTTTGGCTTGGGGGTAGAAGCTGTTTAGGAGCCTTTTGGACCTAGACTTGGTGCTCCGGTACCACTTGCCATGAGGTAGCAGAGAGAACAGTCTACGACTTGGGTGGTTGGAGTCTTTGACAATTTTAGGGCCTTCATCTGACAACGGTATAGAGGTCCTGAATGTCAGGAAGCTTGGCCCCAGTGATGTACTGGGCCGTAAACACTACCCTCTGTAGGGCCTTCCTCTGACACCGCCTGGTATAGAGGTCCTGGATGGCAGGAAGCTTGGCCCCAGTGATGTACTGGGCCGTACACACTACCCTCTGTAGGGCCTTCCTCTGACACCGCCTGGTATAGAGGTCCTGGATGGCAGGAAGCTTGGCCCCAGTGATGTACTGGGCCGTACACACTACCCTCTGTAGGGCCTTCCTCTGACACCGCCTGGTATAGAGGTCCTGGATGGCAGGAAGCTTGGCCCCAGTGATGTACTGGGCCGTACACAGTACCCTCTGTAGGGCCTTCCTCTGACACCGCCTGGTATAGAGGTCCTGGATGGCAGGAAGCTTGGCCCCAGTGATGTACTGGGCCGTACACACTACCCTCTGTAGCGACTTGCGATCGGAGGCCGGGTAGTTGTTGTAACAGGCGGTGATGCCTTGTCTTGGATTTGGAGTGATCACTCCATATCACACACACACACACACACACACACGCACACACGCACACACGCACACATGCACACACGCACACACACACACACTGACCTTCGCAGCTCTTTTTGTCCAGGGCCAGCTCGTACCCGGGGTCGCAGGCACACTTGAAGCTGCCCAGCGTATTGACACACCTCTGTTCACAGCCTCCGTTATCTGGCTTAGAACACTCATCCTCCTCTGGGACACACACACACACACACACACACACACACACATGAATACACATGAATACACACACATAAATACACACATTAACACACACGCACGCGCACGCACGCACACACACACACACACACACACACACACACACACACACACAAACACACAACACACACACACACACACACACA
>NC_088231.1:31813708-31818708 GCF_036934945.1 Oncorhynchus masou masou | reverse complement strand
TACAGGGGGTACCGGTACAGAGTCAATGTGGAGGCTATATACAGGGGGTACCGGTAGGGAGTCAATGTGGAGACTATATACAGGGGGTACCGGTACAGAATCAATGTGGAGACTATATACAGGGGGTACCGGTACAGAGTCAATGTGGAGGCTATATACAGGGGGTACCGGTACAGAGTCAATGTGGAGACAATATACAGGGGGTACCGGTACAGAGTCAATGTGGAGGCTATATACAGGGGGTACCGGTAGGGAGTCAATGTGGAGACTATATACAGGGGGTACCGGTACAGAATCAATGTGGAGACTATATACAGGGGGTACCGGTACAGAGTCAATGTGGAGACTATATACAGGGGGTACCGGTACAGAGTCAATGTGGAGACTATATACAGGGGGTACCGGTACAGAGTCAATATGGAGACTATATACAGGGGGTACCGGTACAGAGTCAATGTGGAGTCTATATACAGGGGGTACCGGTACAGAGTCAATGTGGAGGCTATATACAGGGGGTACCGGTAGGGAGTCAATGTGGAGGCTATATACAGGGGGTACCGTTACAGAGTCAATGTGGAGGCTATATACAGGGGGTACCGTTACAGAGTCAATGTGGAGGCTATATACAGGGGGTACCGGTACAGAGTCAATGTGGAGGCTATATACAGGGGGTACCGGTAGGGAGTCAATGTGGAGACTATATACAGGGGGTACCGTTACAGAGTCAATGTGGAGGCTATATACAGGGGGTACCGGTACAGAGTCAATGTGGAGACAATATACAGGGGGTACCGGTACAGAGTCAATGTGGAGGCTATATACAGGGGGTACCGGTAGGGAGTCAATGTGGAGACTATATACAGGGGGTACCGGTACAGAGTCAATATGGAGACTATATACAGGGGGTACCGGTACAGAGTCAATGTGGAGACTATATACAGGGGGTACCGGTACAGAGTCAATGTGGAGATTATATACAGGGGGTACCGGTAGGAGTCAATGTGGAGACTATATACAGGGGGTACCAGTACAGAGTCAATGTGGAGCCTATATACAAGGTATTACGGTACAGAGTCAATGTGGAGGCTATATACAGGTTATTACGGTACAGAGTCAATGTGGAGGCTATATACAGGGTATTACGGTACAGAGTCAAAGTGGAGGCTATATACAGGGTATTACGGTACAGAGTCAAAGTGGAGGCTATATACAGGGTATTACGGTACAGAGTCAAAGTGGAGGCTATATACAGGGTATTACGGTACAGAGTCAAAGTGGAGGCTATATACAAGGTATTACGGTACAGAGTCAATGTGGAGGCTATATACAGGGTATTACGGTACAGAGTCAAAGTGGAGGCTATATACAAGGTATTACGGTACAGAGTCAATGTGGAGGCTATATACAGGGTATTACGGTACAGAGTCAATGTGGAGGCTATATATAGGGTATTATGTTACAGAGTCAATGTGGAGGCTATATACAGGGTATTACGGTACAGAGTCAATGTGGAGGCTATATACAGGGTGTTACGGTACAGAGTCAATGTAGTGGCGATATACAGGGTATTACGGTATAGAGTCAATGTGGAGGCTATATACAGGGTATTACGGTACAGAGTCAAAGTGGAGGCTATATACAGGGTATTACGGTACAGAGTCAATGTGGAGGCTATATACAGGGTATTACGGTACAGAGTCAATGTGGAGGCTAAATACAGGGTATTACGGTACAGAGTCAATGTGGAGGCTATATACAGGGTATTACGGTACAGAGTCAAAGTGGAGGCTATATACAAGGTATTACGGTACAGAGTCAATGTGGAGGCTATATACAGGGTATTACGGTACAGAGTCAATGTGGAGGCTATATATAGGGTATTATGTTACAGAGTCAATGTGGAGGCTATATACAGGGTATTACGGTACAGAGTCAATGTGGAGGCTATATACAGGGTGTTACGGTACAGAGTCAATGTGGTGGCGATATACAGGGTATTACGGTACAGAGTCAATGTGGAGGCTATATACAGGGTATTACGGTACAGAGTCAAAGTGGAGGCTATATACAGGGTATTACGGTACAGAGTCAATGTGGAGGCTATATACAGGGTATTACGGTACAGAGTCAATGTGGAGGCTAAATACAGGGTATTACGGTACAGAGTCAATGTGGAGGCTATATACAGGGTATTACAGGGTATTACGGTACAGAGTCAATGTGGAGGCTATATACAAGGTATTACGGTACAGAGTCAAAGTGGAGGCTATATACAGGGTATTACGGTACAGAGTCACTGTGGAGGCTATATACAGGGTATTACGGTACAGAGTCAATGTGGAGGCTATATACAGGGTATTACGGTACAGAGTCAATGTGGAGGCTATATACAGGGTATTACGGTACAGAGTCAATGTGGAGGCTATATACAGGGTATTACGGTACAGAGTCAATGTGGAGGCTATATACAGGGTATTACGGTACAGAGTCCATGTGGAGACTATATACAGGGTATTACGGTACAGAGTCAATGTGGAGGCTATATACAGGGTATTACGGTACAGAGTCCATGTGGAGACTATATACAGGGGGGTGCCGGTACAGAGTCAATGTGGAGGCTATATACAGGGTGTTACGGTACAGAGTCACTGTGGAGGCTATATACAGGGTGTTACAGTACAGAGTCAATGTGGAGGCTATATACAGGGGGTACCGGTACAGAGTCAATGTGGAGGCTATATACAGGGTATTACGGTACAGAGTAACTGTGGAGGCTATATACAGGGTATTACGGTACAGAGTCAATGTGGAGGCTATATACAGGGTATTACGGTACAGAGTCAATGTGGAGGCTATATACAGGGTATTACGGTACAGAGTCAATGTGGAGACTATATACAGGGTATTACGGTACAGAGTCAATGTGGAGGCTATATACAGGGTATTACGGTACAGAGTCCATGTGGAGACTATATACAGGGTATTACGGTACAGAGTCAATGTGGAGGCTATATACAGGGTATTACGGTACAGAGTCAATGTGGAGGCTATATACAGGGTATTACGGTACAGAGTCAATGTGGAGGCTATATACAGGGTATTACGGTACAGAGTCCATGTGGAGACTATATACAGGGTATTACGGTACAGAGTCAATGTGGAGGCTATATACAGGGTATTACGGTACAGAGTCAATGTGGAGGCTATATACAGGGGGTACCAGTACAGAGTCAAAGTGGAGGCTATATACAGGGTATTACGGTACAGAGTCAATGTGGAGGCTATATACAGGGTATTACGGTACAGAGTCAATGTGGAGGCTATATACAGGGTATTACGGTACAGAGTCAATGTGGAGGCTGAAAAGGAGGCTCTTCTGTTGAATCTGACTATTAATCTTAATGGTTGTACAGTCGTCTCAAATAAAACTGTGAAGGACCTCGGCGTTACTCTGGACCCTGATCTCTCTTTTGAAGAACATATCAAGACCATTTCAAGGACAGCTTTTTTCCATCTTCGTAACATTGCAAAAATCAGAAACTTTCTGTCCAAAAATGATGCAGAAAAATTAATCCATGCTTTTGTCACTTCTAGGTTAGACTACTGCAATGCTCTACTTTCCGGCTACCCGGATAAAGCACTAAATAAACTTCAGTTAGTGCTAAATACGGCTGCTAGAATCCTGACTAGAACCCCACAAAATGATCATATTACTCCAGTGCTAGCCTCCCTACACCGGCTTCCTGTTCAGGCAAGGGCTGATTTCAAGGTTGTACTGCTAACCTTTAAAAATTTAAAAAAAAAACATCTTTATTTAACCAGGTAGGCAAGTTGTGAACAAGTTCTCATTTACAATTGCGACCTGGCCAAGATAAAGCAAAGCAGTTCGACACATTCAACGACACAGAGTTACACATGGAGTAAAACAAACATACAGTCAATAATACAGTATCAACAAGTCTATATACGATGTGAGCAAATGAGGTGAGATAATGGAGGTAAAGGCAAAAAAAGGCCATGGTGGCAAAGTAAATACAATATAACAAGTAAAACACTGGAATGGTAGATTTGCAGTGGAGGAATGTGCAAAGTAGAAATAAAAATAATGGGGTGCAAAGGAGCAAAATAAAATAAATCAATAAAATAAATACAGTAGGGAAAGAGGTAGTTGTTTGGGCTAAATTATAGGTGGGCTATGTACAGTCATAGTTACAGTCATAGTTCTGTGTGGCTCAGTCGGTAGAGCATGGCGCTTGCAACGCCAAGCGTCGTGGGTTCGATTCCCGCTGGGACCACCCATATGTAAAAGTAGTGGCCCCAGCCGACTTGTAAGTCGCTTTGGACAAAAGCGTCTGCTAAATGGGATATATATATATTTTAATGCATAGTTTCAGTTCAGTCATAGTTTCAGGTAGGTCATAGATTCAGTTCAGTCATAGATTCAGTTCAGTCATAGATTCAGTTTCAGTCATAGTTTCAGTCATAGTTTCAGTTCAGTCATAGTTTCAGTTCAGTCATAGATTCAGGTAGGTCATAGATTCAGTTCAGTCATAGATTCAGTTCAGTCATAGATTCAGTTCAGTCATAGATTCAGGTCAGTCATAGATTCAGTTCAGTCATAGATTCAGGTCAGTCATATATTCAGTTCAGTCATAGTTTCAGTCATAGTTTCAGTCATAGTTTCAGTCATAGTTAAAATCTTAGTATCAGTTCAGTCATAGATTCAGTTCAGTCATAGTTTCAGTCATAGTTTCAGTCATAGTTTAAATCATAGTTTCAGTTCAGTAATAGTTTCAGGTCAGTCATAGATTCAGTTCAGTCATAGATTCAGTTTAGTCATAGTTTCAGTCATAGTTTCAGTTCAGTCATAGATTCAGTTCAGTCATAGTTTAAATCATAGTTTCAGTTCAGTCATAGTTTCAGTCATAGTTTCAGTTCAGTAATAGATTCAGTTCAGTCATAGATTCAGTTCAGTCATAGTTTCAGTCATAGTTACAGTC
>NC_088231.1:31783708-31808708 GCF_036934945.1 Oncorhynchus masou masou | reverse complement strand
TACCTTATCTGCCCTAAATCTCTCTGTTTATACCTTCCCTCCCCTATCTCTCTCTGTGTTTACCTTCTGTCCCCTATATCTCTCTGTGTTTACCTTCCCTCCCCTATCTCTCTGTGTTTACCTTCTCTCCCCTATATCTCTCTGTTTATACCTTCCCTCCCCTATCTCTCTCTGTGTTTACCTTCTCTCCCCTATATATATCTGTGTTTACCTTCTCTCCCCTATCTCTCTGTGTGTGTTTAACTTTTCTCCCCTCTCTCTCTGTGTTTACCTTCTCTCCCCTATATCTCTCTGTGTTTACCTTCTCTCTCCTATATCTCTCTGTGTTTACCTTCTCTCCCCTCTCTCTCTGTGTTTACCTTCTCTCTCCTATATCTCTCTGTGTTTACCTTCTCTCCCCTATATCTCTGTGTTTACCTTCTCTCCCCTATATCTCTCTGTGTTTACCTTCTCTCCCCTATATCTCCGTGTTTACCTTCTCTCCCCTATCTCTCTGTGTTTACCTTCTCTCCCTATATCTCTGTGTTTACCTTCCCTCCCCTATATCTCTCTGTGTTTACCTTCTCTCCCCTATATCTCTGTGTGTGTTTACCTTCTCTCCCTATATCTCTGTGTTTACCTTCCCCCCTATATCTCTCTGTGTTTACATTCTCTCCTATATCTCTGTTTACCTTCTCCCCTATATCTCTGTGTGTGTTTACCTTCTCTCCCCTATATCTCTGTGTGTGTGTTTACCTTCTCTCCCGGGGTGACAGAGACCCTCCAGACACAGTGTGTGTATGAGGGATAACCGTTGGGGTAACCGGGCGACGAGAAGTTACCTGTCGACTCCTGTAGTGTCTCCCCGCACGCTACACACACACACACACACACACACACACACACACACACACACACACACACACACACACACACACACACACACACACACACACACACACACACACACACACACACACACACACACACACACACACACACACACACACACACACACACACAGAGAGAGAGAGAGAGAGGGAGGGAGAGAGAGAGAGAGAGAGAGAGGGAGGGAGAGAGAGAGAGAGAGAGAGAGAGAGGGATAGAGAGAGAGAGAGAGGAGAGAATTGTCATGTAAAATGGTATTACATAATAATAAGAAATTATAACAATAACAACAATGAAATGTTGACAGTCAACAGTAGAACAATGACACATCTAAAAGGATCAACATGGAAAACGAAACACCTCTCTCTTTTACATCTCTCTCTGTCTTTACCATCTCTACTCCCATCTCTCTCTCTGTCTTTACCATCTCTACTCCCATCTCTCTCTGTCTTTACCATCTCCACTACCATCTCTCTCTATCTTTACCATCTCTACTCCCATCTCTCTCTCTATCTTTACCATCTCTACTCCAATCTCTCTCTATCTTTACCATCTCTACTCCCATCTCTCACTCTATCTTTACCATCTCTACTCCAATCTCTCTCTATCTTTACCATCTCTACTCCCATCTCTCTCTCTCTTTACCATCTCTACTACCATCTCTCTCTATCTTTACCATCTCTACTACCATCTCTCTCTATCTTTACCATCTCTACTCCCATCTCTCTCTCTATCTTTACCATCTCTACTCCCATCTCTCTCTCTCTCTTTACCATCTCTACTCCAATCTCTCTCTGTCTTTACCATCTCTACTCCAATCTCTCTCTATCTTTACCATCTCTACTACCATCTCTCTCTCTGTCTTTACCATCTCTACTCCCATCTCTCTCTCTATCTTTACCATCTCTACTCCCATCTCTCTCTCTCTCTTTACCATCTCTACTCCAATCTCTCTCTGTCTTTACCATCTCTACTCCAATCTCTCTCTATCTTTACCATCTCTACTCCAATCTCTCTCTATCTTTACCATCTCTACTCCAATCTCTCTCTATCTTTACCATCTCTACTCCCATCTCTCTCTCTCTCTTTACCATCTCTACTACCATCTCTCTCTATCTTTACCATCTCTACTACCATCTCTCTCTATCTTTACCATCTCTACTCCCATCTCTCTCTCTATCTTTACCATCTCTACTCCCATCTCTCTCTCTCTCTCTTTACCATCTCTACTCCAATCTCTCTCTGTCTTTACCATCTCTACTCCAATCTCTCTCTATCTTTACCATCTCTACTACCATCTCTCTCTATCTTTACCATCTCTACTCCCATCTCTCTCTCTATCTTTACCATCTCTACTCCCATCTCTCTCTCTCTATCTTTACCATCTCTACTCCAATCTCTCTCTATCTTTACCATCTCTACTCCAATCTCTCTCTATCTTTACCATCTCTACTCCCATCTCTCTCTCTATCTTTACCATCTCTACTCCCATCTCTCTCTCTCTCTTTACCATCTCTACTACCATCTCTCTCTATCTTTACCATCTCTACTCCCATCTCACTCTCTATCTTTACCATCTCTACTCCCATCTCACTCTCTCTCTTTACCATCTCTACTCCAATCTCTCTCTGTCTTTACCATCTCTACTCCAATCTCTCTCTATCTTTACCATCTCTACTACCATCTCTCTCTATCTTTACCATCTCTACTCCCATCTCTCTCTCTATCTTTACCATCTCTACTCCCATCTCTCTCTCTCTATCTTTACCATCTCTACTCCAATCTCTCTCTATCTTTACCATCTCTACTCCAATCTCTCTCTATCTTTACCATCTCTACTCCCATCTCTCTCTCTATCTTTACCATCTCTACTCCAATCTCTCTCTATCTTTACCATCTCTACTCCCATCTCTCTCTCTCTCTTTACCATCTCTACTCCCATCTCTCTCTCTCTCTTTACCATCTCTACTCCCATCTCTCTCTCTCTATATATATATATCTTTTACATCGCTCTCTATCATTCACATCTCTCCCTCCATCTCTCTCTGTCTTTCACATCTCTTCATCCTATTTCTCCCTCCATCTCTCTCTCATCTCTTTCTCCATCTGTCTTAATCTTTCGTTCCATCTCTCTCCATTTCTTCATATCTATCACCATCTCTCGCTCCATCTCTCTCCATCTCCCTATCCATCTCTCTCTCCATCTCTCTCCATCTCTCCCTCAATCTCTCCCTCCATATCTCCCTCCATCTCTCCTCCATCTCTCCCTCCATCTCTCGTTCCATATCTCCCTCCAACTCTCTTTCCTTCTCTCCCTCCATCTCTCTCATAGTGAGATGAGTCACATGTGCCGTCCTCTCCCATCATGCATGATGTTTTTACCCAGAGTGCCTTAGGGCCCGGCTCATCTGTCAGCTGTCACATATGATCTCATAAGGACTACAGCTGGGTTCACCACACACACACACACACACATGCAAGTATGCACACACACACACACACACACACACACACACACACACACACACACACACATGAATGCTCACTCACACACACATCTTATACAGAGACATCAGGACAGTATGTGCAGATGTTGAGCCAAAGTTGCTTCAATAGACTGTCAGAATAGAATGTTACAATAGAATGGTACAATAGATTGTTACAATAGAATGTTACAACAGAATGTTACAATAAAATGAATAAAACATTTTATTCTAACATTCGTTTCTAACATTCGATTCTGACATTCTATTCCAACATTTTATTCAAATATTGTATTCTGACATTCTACTGTACCATTCTATTCTAATATTCTATTCTAACATTCTATTCTAACATTTTATTCAAATATTGTATTCTGACATTCTACTGTAACATTCTATTCTGACATTCTACTGTAACATTCTATTCTAACATTCTATTCTAACATTGTATTCAAATATTCTATTCTGACATTCTAATGTAACATTCCATTTTGACATTCTACTGTACCATTCTATTCTAACATTTCATTCTGACATTCTATTGTAACATTCTATTGTAACATTATATTCTGACATTCTACTGTAAAATTATATTCTAACATTCTATTGTAACATTATATTTTAACATTATTTTCTAACACTCTATTCTGACATTCTATTGTAACATTTTATTCTAACATTATTTTCTAACATTCTATTCTGACATTTGTTTATAACTTTTTATTCTAACATTCTATTCTGACATTCTATTGTAACATTTCATTCTAACATTTTATTCTAACATTCTATTCTGACATTATACTGTAACATTCTATTCTAACATTCTATTCTGACATTCTACTGTAACATTCAATTCTTACATTCTATTCTATAATTTTATTCTAATATTCTATTCTGACATTCTACTTTACCATTCTATATTCTACTGTAACATTCTGTAATCCCCTCTAGCACCAGGGTCAGTGCACTCTCAAATGTTGTTTTTTGATATCATTGTAAGCCTGCCACACACACTATACAATACATTTATTTAACATGAGAATGAGTGTGAGTTTTTGTCACAACCCTGCTGCGGAGAGTGTGATCACACAGTCATCCGGAACAGCTGATGCTCTCATGCATATTTCAGTGTCACTTGCCTCGAAGCGAGCATAGAAGTCATTTAGCTCGTCTGGAAGGCTGGGCACCACACGGCTGGGCTTCCCATAGTAATCTGTAATAGTTTGCAGGCCCTGCCACATAAGATGAGTGTCGGAGCTGGTGTAGTATGATTCGATCTTAGCCCTGTATTGACGCTTTGCCTGTTTGATAGTTCGTTGGAGGGCATGGCAGGATTTCTTATAAACTTCTGAGTTAGAGTCCCGCTTCTTGAAAGCGGCAGCTCTACCCTTTAGCTCAGTGCGAATGTTGCCTGTAATCCATGGCTTCTGGTTGGGGTATGTACGCACGGTTACTGTGGGGATGACGTCCTCGATGCACTTATTGATAAAGCCAGTGACTGATGTGGTGTATTCCTCAATGCCATCAGATAAATCCCAGAACATGTTCCAGTCTGTGATAGCAAAACAGTCCTGTAGTTTAGCATCTGCTTCATCTGACCACTTCTTTATTGACCCGAGTCACTGCTACTTCCTGCTTTAACTTTTCCTTCTAAGCAGGACTCAGGAGGATAGAATTATGGTCAGGTTTTCCAAATGGAAGGTAAGGGAGAGCTTTGTTCACATCTCTGTGTGTGGAGTAAAGGTGGTCTAGAGTTTTTCAAATGTAATATGCTGGCAGAAATTCGGTAAAAGAAATTTAAATTTCCCTGCATTAAAGTCTCCGGCCCTCTAAACTTAGGGTTAGTTTGAGGGTTAGGGGTTTGAGGTTAAGGTTTAGGATTAGGGGATAAGGGTTAGGGGTAAAGGGGTAAGGGGTTAAGGGTTAAAGGTTAGAGGTTAAGGGTTCAGGGTTAGGGGTTAAGGGTTAGGGGTTAAGGGGTAAAGGGTTAAGGGGTAAGGGGTTACGGGTTAAGGGTTAGGGGTTAAGGGTTAGGGGTAAGGGGTTAAGGGGTAAGGGGTTAAGGGTTAGGGGTTTGAGGTTAAGGTTTAGGATTAGGGGTTAAGGGTTAGGGGTAAAGGGTTAGGGATTAAGGGTTAAGGGTTAGGGGTTAAGGGTAAGGGGTTAAGGGTAAGGGGTTAAGGGTTCAGGGTTAGGGGTTAAAACCTGTGTAGGGCAGAGGTTCCGCTAGCAACATTCCGCTGAAAAGGCAGTGCGCAAAATTCTAAAATATATTTTAGAAATATGTAGTTTTCACACATTAACAAGTCCAATAGAGCAAATGAAAGATAAACATCTTGTTAATCTACCCATCGTGTCCGATTTCAAAAATGACTTACAGCTAAAGCACAACATATGATTGTGTTCGGTCATAGCCAAGTCACAAAAACACACACAGCCATTTTCCTGCCAAAGATAGGAGTCACAAAAAGCAGAAATAGAGATACAATTCATCACTAACCTTTGATGATCTTCATCAGATGACACTCGTAGAACATCATGTAACACAATACATGTATGTTTTGTTCGATAATGTGCATATATATATCCAAAAACTCAGTTTACAATGGCGCCTTACGTGCAGTAATGTTTGGATTCCAAAACATCCGGTGATTTTGCAGAAATACTAATTATAAACATTGATAAAAGATACAAGTGTTATTGACAGAATTAAATATAGACTTCTCCTTAATGAAACCACTGTGTCAGATTTCAAAAACACTTTACGGAAAAAGCATAATCTGAGAACGGCGCTCAGAACCCAAAACAGCCAGAGGGATATTCGTCATTTTGGAGTCAACAAAGTTAGAAACAACACCATAAATATTCACTTACCTTTGATGATCTTCATCAGAATGCACTCCCAGGAATCCCAGATCGACAATAAATGACTGATTTGTTACATAAAGTTCCATCATTTATGTCCAAATAGCCACTTGTTGTTAGCGTGTTCAGCCCTGTAACCCATCTTCATGAGGCGCGAGCATTTCATCCAGACAAAAACTTGAAAAGTTCAGTTTAGAAACATGTCAGACATATAGATGTATAGAATCAATTGTTAGTATGTTTTTAACATAAAACATGAATAATGTTCCAACCGGAGCAGAAAGGCTCTGGAATGAGAGGTAACTCTGTCGGGAGCGCGCGTCATGAGACCGAGGCACTATGCCAGACCACTGACTCAAAAGGTCTCATGAGCCCCTCCTTTATAGTAGAATCCTCATTTAAGTTTCAAAATACGGTTGACCTCAAGTGGAAGCCCTCGGAAGTGCAACCTCATCCATATCTCAATGTGTACTCGGTAGGCCAAGCTTTGAAAAACTACAAAGTTCAGATGTCCCACTTCCTGGTTGGATTTTTCTCAGGTTTTCGCATGCCATATGAGGCATCACAGTCTCTGAGGAACCTGATTGGCTGGAGGGAGGAAACATCACAGTCTCTGAGGAACCTGATTGGCTGGAGGGAGGAAACATCACAGTCTCTGTGGAACCTGACTGGCTGGAGGGAGGAACATCACAGTCTCTGAGGAACCTGATTGGCTGGAGGAAACATCACAGTCTCTGAGGAACCTGATTGGCTGGAGGAAACATCACAGTCTCTGAGGAACCTGATTGGCTGGAGGAAACATCACAGTCTCTGAGGAACCTGATTGGCTGGAGGGAGGAACACACATTTCTTCTGCTGTCTGACTGACACGTCAGGCAGCAGAAGAACAGTATCTGAAGAGACAGGCCGGTAAGACACACACGCGCACACACACACACACACACACACACACACACACACACACACACACACACACACACACACACACACACACACACACACACACACAGTACACACACACACACACACACACACACACACACACACACACACACACACACACACAGACAGTACACAGACCTACCGGGGCATCTGTAGAGCTTCATGGCCTGAGAGATGTCTCCTTTACTGAGTCTGGTCCTCTGTCCAATGGCAGGACGGATCCCATTCTCATCTCTAGATGGGAGGATGGTGTCTAGAAACATACCTCTGGAGGGAGGGGAGGGAGGGAGGGAGGGAGGGAGGGAGGGAGGGAGGGAGGGAGGGAGGGAGGGAGGGAGGGAGGGAGGGAGGGAGGGAGGGAGGAGAGGGAGGGAGGTGGGAGAGGGAGGGAGTGAGGGAGGTAGGAGAGGGAGGGAGGTAGGGAGGGAGGGAGGGAGGGAGGGAGGGAGGGAGGGAAAGAATGAAGTAAAAAAGTAAAATTAAACTTTTCAATTAAATAAATGTGTGTGTGTGTGTGTGTGTGTGTGTGTGTGTGTGTGTGTGTGTGTGTGTGTGTGTGTGTGTGTGTGTGTGTGTGTGTGTGTGTGTGTGTGTGTGTGTGCGCGCGTGCGTGCGTGCGTGCATGCATGCCTGTGTGTGTGCGTTCGTGCGTGCGTGCGTGTGTGTGTGTGTGATTGTGTGCGTGCGTGCGTGCGTGCGTGTTACCGTGAGAAGGTGTTCCTAGCATAATGCATGATGCTGTCGAAGTCGTAAGGCTCTCCCAGCGAGTTCACCTCTCCTGGTTCCATCTTCAAGAAGTTATACTCTTGACCTGGAGACACTCAGATAGAGACACTCTCAGATAGAGACACTCAGATAGAGACACTCAGATAGAGACACTCAGATAGAGACATTCAGATAGAGACACTCAGATAGACACACTCAGATAGAGACACACTCTCAGATAGAGACACTCAGATAGAGACACTCAGATAGACACACTCAGATAGAGACACTCAGATAGAGACACTCAGATAGAGACACTCAGATAGAGACACTCTCAGATAGAGACACTCAGATAGAGACACACTCAGATAGAGACACTCAGATAGAGACACTCAGATAGAGACACTCAGATAGACACACTCAGATAGAGACACTCAGATAGAGACACTCAGATAGAGACACTCAGATAGAGACACACTCAGATAGAGACACTCAGATAGAGACACTCAGATAGAGACACTCTCAGATAGAGACACTCAGATAGAGACACTCTCAGATAGAGACACTCTCAGATAGAGACACTCAGATAGAGACACTCAGATAGAGACACTCAGATAGAGACACTCTCAGATAGAGACACTCTCAGATAGACACTCTCAGATAGAGACACTCAGATAGAGACACACTCTCAGATAGAGACACACACTCAGATAGAGACACTCAGATAGAGACACTCAGATAGAGACACTCTCAGATAGAGACACTCAGATAGAGACACTCAGATAGAGACACTCTCAGTTAGAGACACTCAGATAGAGACATTCAGATAGAGACACTCAGATAGAGACACACTCTCAGATAGAGACACTCAGATAGAGACACTCAGATAGAGACACTCTCAGATAGAGACACTCAGATAGAGACACTCAGATAGAGACACTCAGATAGAGACACTCAGATAGAGACACTCTCAGATAGAGACACACTCAGATAGAGACACTCAGATAGAGACACTCTCAGATAGAGACACTCAGATAGAGACACTCAGATAGAGACACTCAGATAGAGACACTCAGATAGAGACACACAGATAGAGACACTCAGATAGAGACACTCAGATAGAGACACTCTCAGATAGAGACACTCTCAGATAGAGACACACTCAGATAGAGACACTCAGATAGAGACACTCAGATAGAGACACTCTCAGATAGAGACACTCAGATAGAGACACTCAGATAGAGACACTCTCAGATAGAGACACACTCAGATAGAGACACTCAGATAGAGACACTCAGATAGAGACACTCAGATAGAGACACACTCAGATAGAGACACTCAGATATAGACACTCAGATAGAGACACTCTCAGATAGAGACACTCAGATAGAGACACTCAGATAGAGACACACTCAGATAGAGACACTCAGATAGAGACACTCAGATAGAGACACTCAGATAGAGACACACTCTCAGATAGAGACACACTCAGATAGAGACACTCAGATAGAGACACTCAGATAGAGACACTCAGATAGAGACACTCTCAGATAGAGACACTCAGATAGAGACACTCAGATAGAGACACTCTCAGATAGAGACACTCTCAGATAGAGACACTCAGATAGAGACACTCAGATAGAGACACACTCTCAGATAGAGACACTCTCAGATAGAGACACTCAGATAGAGACACTCAGATAGAGACACTCAGATAGAGACACTCAGATAGAGACACTCAGATAGAGACACTCAGATAGAGACACTCAGATAGAGACACTCTCAGATAGAGACACTCAGATAGAGACACTCAGATAGAGACACACAGATAGAGACACTCAGATAGAGACACTCAGATAGAGACACTCAGATAGAGACACTCTCAGATAGAGACACTCAGATAGAGACACTCTCAGTTAGAGACACTCTCAGATAGAGACACTCAGATAGAGACACTCTCTCAGATAGAGACACTCAGATAGAGACTCAGATAGAGACACTCAGATAGAGACACTCTCAGATAGAGACACTCAGATAGAGACACTCAGATAGAGACACTCAGATAGAGACACTCAGATAGAGACACTCAGATAGAGACACACAGATAGAGACACACAGATAGAGACACTCAGATAGAGACACACAGATAGAGACACTCAGATAGAGACTCAGATAGAGACACTCTCAGATAGAGACACTCAGATAGAGACACTCAGATAGAGACACTCTCAGATAGAGACACTCAGATAGAGACACTCAGATAGAGACACTCAGATAGAGACACTCAGATAGAGACACTCTCTCAGATAGAGACACTCAGATAGAGACTCAGATAGAGACACTCAGATAGAGACACTCTCAGATAGAGACACTCAGATAGAGACACTCAGATAGAGACACTCTCAGATAGAGACACTCAGATAGAGACACTCTCTCAGATAGAGACACTCTCAGATAGAGACACTCAGATAGAGACACTCAGATAGAGACACTCAGATAGAGACACTCAGATAGAGACACTCTCTCAGATAGAGACACTCAGATAGAGACTCAGATAGAGACACTCAGATAGAGACACTCTCAGATAGAGACACTCAGATAGAGACACTCAGATAGAGACACTCAGATAGAGACACTCAGATAGAGACACTCAGATAGAGACACTCTCTCAGATAGAGACACTCAGATAGAGACTCAGATAGAGACACTCAGATAGAGACACTCTCAGATAGAGACACTCAGATAGAGACACTCAGATAGAGACACACAGATAGAGACACTCAGATAGAGACACTCAGATAGAGACACTCAGATAGAGACTCTCAGATAGAGACACTCAGATAGAGACACTCTCAGTTAGAGACACTCTCAGATAGAGACACTCAGATAGAGACACTCTCTCAGATAGAGACACTCAGATAGAGACTCAGATAGAGACACTCAGATAGAGACACTCTCAGATAGAGACACTCAGATAGAGACACTCAGATAGAGACACTCAGATAGAGACACTCAGATAGAGACACTCAGATAGAGACACTCAGATAGAGACACACAGATAGAGACACTCAGATAGAGACACTCAGATAGAGACACTCAGATAGAGAAACTCAGATAGAGACACTCAGATAGAGACACTCAGATAGAGACACTCTCAGATAGAGACACTCAGATAGAGACACTCAGATAGAGACACTCTCAGATAGAGACACTCAGATAGAGACACTCTCAGATAGAGACACTCAGATAGAGACACTCTCAGATAGAGACACTCAGATAGAGACACTCAGATAGAGACACTCAGATAGAGACACTCTCAGATAGAGACACTCAGATAGAGACACTCAGATAGAGACACTCTCAGATAGAGACACTCTCAGATAGAGACACTCAGATAGAGACACTCAGATAGAGACACACTCTCAGATAGAGACACTCTCAGATAGAGACACTCAGATAGAGACACTCAGATAGAGACACTCAGATAGAGACACTCAGATAGAGACACTCTCAGATAGAGACACTCAGATAGAGACACTCAGATAGAGACACTCTCTCAGATAGAGACACTCAGATAGAGACTCAGATAGAGACACTCAGATAGAGACACTCTCAGATAGAGACACTCAGATAGAGACACTCAGATAGAGACACACAGATAGAGACACTCAGATAGAGACACTCAGATAGAGACACTCAGATAGAGACACTCTCAGATAGAGACACTCAGATAGAGACACTCTCAGTTAGAGACACTCTCAGATAGAGACACTCAGATAGAGACACTCTCTCAGATAGAGACACTCAGATAGAGACACTCAGATAGAGACACTCTCAGATAGAGACACTCAGATAGAGACACTCAGATAGAGACACTCAGATAGAGACACTCAGATAGAGACACTCAGATAGAGACACACAGATAGAGACACTCAGATAGAGACACACAGATAGAGACACTCAGATAGAGACTCAGATAGAGACACTCTCAGATAGAGACACTCAGATAGAGACACTCAGATAGAGACACTCTCAGATAGAGACACTCAGATAGAGACACTCAGATAGAGACACTCAGATAGAGACACTCTCTCAGATAGAGACACTCAGATAGAGACTCAGATAGAGACACTCAGATAGAGACACTCTCAGATAGAGACACTCAGATAGAGACACTCAGATAGAGACACTCAGATAGAGACACTCTCAGATAGAGACACTCAGATAGAGACACTCTCTCAGATAGAGACACTCTCAGATAGAGACACTCAGATAGAGACACTCAGATAGAGACACTCAGATAGAGACACTCAGATAGAGACACTCAGATAGAGACACTCTCTCAGATAGAGACACTCAGATAGAGACTCAGATAGAGACACTCAGATAGAGACACTCTCAGATAGAGACACTCAGATAGAGACACTCAGATAGAGACACTCAGATAGAGACACTCAGATAGAGACACTCAGATAGAGACACTCTCTCAGATAGAGACACTCAGATAGAGACTCAGATAGAGACACTCAGATAGAGACACTCTCAGATAGAGACACTCAGATAGAGACACTCAGATAGAGACACACAGATAGAGACACTCAGATAGAGACACTCAGATAGAGACACTCAGATAGAGACTCTCAGATAGAGACACTCAGATAGAGACACTCTCAGTTAGAGACACTCTCAGTTAGAGACACTCTCAGATAGAGACACTCAGATAGAGACACTCTCTCAGATAGAGACACTCAGATAGAGACTCAGATAGAGACACTCAGATAGAGACACTCTCAGATAGAGACACTCAGATAGAGACACTCAGATAGAGACACTCAGATAGAGACACTCAGATAGAGACACTCAGATAGAGACACACAGATAGAGACACTCAGATAGAGACACACAGATAGAGACACTCAGATAGAGACACTCAGATAGAGACACTCAGATAGAGAAACTCAGATAGAGACACTCAGATAGAGACACTCAGATAGAGACACTCTCAGATAGAGACACTCAGATAGAGACACTCAGATAGAGACACTCTCAGATAGAGACACTCAGATAGAGACACTCTCAGATAGAGACACTCAGATAGAGACACTCTCAGATAGAGACACTCAGATAGAGACACTCTCAGATAGAGACACACTCAGATAGAGACACTCAGATAGAGACACTCTCAGATAGACACTCAGATAGAGACACTCTCAGATAGAGACACTCAGATAGAGACACACTCAGATAGACACACTCTCAGATAGAGACACTCAGATAGAGACACACTCAGATAGAGACACTCTCAGATAGAGACACACTCAGATAGAGACACACTCAGATAGAGACACTCAGATAGAGACACTCAGATAGAGAAACTCAGATAGAGACACTCAGATAGAGACACTCAGATAGAGACACTCAGATAGAGACACTCAGATAGAGACACACTCAGATAGAGACACTCTCAGATAGAGACACTCAGATAGAGACACTCAGATAGAGACACTCTCAGATAGAGACACTCAGATAGAGACACTCTCAGATAGAGACACTCAGATAGAGACACTCAGATAGAGACACTCTCAGATAGAGACACTCTCAGATAGAGACACTCAGATAGAGACACTCTCAGATAGAGACACACTCAGATAGAGACACTCAGATAGAGACACTCTCAGATAGACACTCAGATAGAGACACTCAGATAGAGACACACTCAGATAGAGACACTCAGATAGAGACACTCTCAGATAGAGACACTCAGATAGAGACACTCTCAGTTAGAGACACTCAGATAGAGACACTCAGATAGAGACACTCAGATAGAGACACTCTCAGATAGACACACTCAGATAGAGACACTCAGATAGAGACACTCAGATAGAGACACTCAGATAGAGACACTCAGATAGAGACACTCAGATAGAGACACTCTCAGATAGAGACACTCAGATAGAGACACTCAGATAGAGACACTCAGATAGAGACACTCTCAGATAGAGACACACTCAGATAGAGACACTCAGATAGAGACACTCTCAGATAGAGACACTCAGATAGAGACACTCAGATAGAGACACTCAGATAGAGACACTCAGATAGAGACACACAGATAGAGACACTCAGATAGAGACACTCTCAGATAGAGACACTCTCAGATAGAGACACACTCAGATAGAGACACTCAGATAGAGACACTCAGATAGAGACACTCTCAGATAGAGACACTCAGATAGAGACACTCAGATAGAGACACTCAGATAGAGACACTCTCAGATAGAGACACACTCAGATAGAGACACTCAGATAGAGACACTCAGATAGAGACACACTCAGATAGAGACACTCAGATAGAGACTCTCAGATAGAGACACTCAGATAGAGACACTCAGATAGAGACACTCAGATAGAGACACACTCAGATAGAGACACTCAGATAGAGACACTCTCAGATAGAGACACTCTCTCAGATAGAGACACTCAGATAGAGACACTCTCAGATAGAGACACTCAGATAGAGACACTCAGATAGAGACACTCAGATAGAGACACACTCAGATAGAGACACTCAGATAGAGACACTCAGATAGAGACACTCAGATAGAGACACACTCTCAGATAGAGACACACTCAGATAGAGACACTCAGATAGAGACACTCAGATAGAGACACTCAGATAGAGACACTCAGATAGAGACACTCTCAGATAGAGACACTCAGATAGAGACACTCAGATAGAGACACTCTCAGATAGAGACACTCAGATAGAGACACACTCTCAGATAGAGACACTCTCAGATAGAGACACTCAGATAGAGACACTCAGATAGAGACACTCAGATAGAGACACTCTCAGATAGAGACACTCTCAGATAGAGACACTCAGATAGAGACACTCAGATAGAGACACTCTCTCAGATAGAGACACTCTCTCAGATAGAGACACTCAGATAGAGACACTCAGATAGAGACACTCAGATAGAGACACTCAGATAGAGACACTCAGATAGAGACACTCTCAGATAGAGACACTCAGATAGAGACACTCAGATAGAGACACACAGATAGAGACACTCAGATAGAGACACTCTCAGATAGAGACACTCTCAGATAGAGACACTCTCAGTTAGAGACACTCTCAGATAGAGACACTCAGATAGAGACACTCTCTCAGATAGAGA
The DNA here is from genome assembly GCF_036934945.1 of Oncorhynchus masou masou. Classification (NCBI taxonomy): domain Eukaryota; kingdom Metazoa; phylum Chordata; class Actinopteri; order Salmoniformes; family Salmonidae; genus Oncorhynchus; species Oncorhynchus masou. The sequence continues at coordinate 31,793,665 of NC_088231.1, read as the reverse complement.
CACTCAGATAGAGACACTCAGATAGAGACACTCAGATAGAGACACTCTCAGATAGAGACACTCAGATAGAGACACTCAGATAGAGACACTCAGATAGAGACACTCAGATAGAGACACTCAGATAGAGACACTCAGATAGAGACACACAGATAGAGACACTCAGATAGAGACACACAGATAGAGACACTCAGATAGAGACTCAGATAGAGACACTCTCAGATAGAGACACTCAGATAGAGACACTCAGATAGAGACACTCTCAGATAGAGACACTCAGATAGAGACACTCAGATAGAGACACACTCTCAGATAGAGACACTCTCAGATAGAGACACTCAGATAGAGACACTCAGATAGAGACACTCAGATAGAGACACTCTCAGATAGAGACACTCAGATAGAGACACTCTCTCAGATAGAGACACTCTCAGATAGAGACACTCAGATAGAGACACTCAGATAGAGACACTCAGATAGAGACACTCTCTCAGATAGAGACACTCAGATAGAGACTCAGATAGAGACACTCAGATAGAGACACTCTCAGATAGAGACACTCAGATAGAGACACTCTCTCAGATAGAGACACTCAGATAGAGACTCAGATAGAGACACTCAGATAGAGACACTCTCAGATAGAGACACTCAGATAGAGACACTCAGATAGAGACACTCAGATAGAGACACTCAGATAGAGACACTCAGATAGAGACACTCTCTCAGATAGAGACACTCAGATAGAGACTCAGATAGAGACACTCAGATAGAGACACTCTCAGATAGAGACACTCAGATAGAGACACTCAGATAGAGACACACAGATAGAGACACTCAGATAGAGACACTCAGATAGAGACACTCAGATAGAGACACTCAGATAGAGACACTCAGATAGAGACACTCTCAGATAGAGACACTCAGATAGAGACACTCTCAGTTAGAGACACTCTCAGATAGAGACACTCTCTCAGATAGAGACACTCTCTCAGATAGAGACTCAGATAGAGACACTCAGATAGAGACACTCTCAGATAGAGACACTCAGATAGAGACACTCAGATAGAGACACTCAGATAGAGACACTCAGATAGAGACACTCAGATAGAGACACTCAGATAGAGACACACAGATAGAGACACACAGATAGAGACACTCAGATAGAGACACTCAGATAGAGACACTCAGATAGAGACTCAGATAGAGACACTCAGATAGAGACACTCTCAGATAGAGACACACTCAGATAGAGACACTCTCAGATAGAGACACTCTCAGATAGAGACACACAGATAGAGACACTCTCAGATAGAGACACACTCAGATAGAGACACTCAGATAGAGACACACTCAGATAGACACACTCTCAGATAGAGACACTCAGATAGAGACACACTCAGATAGAGACACTCTCAGATAGAGACACACTCAGATAGAGACACACTCAGATAGAGACACACTCAGATAGAGACACACTCAGATAGAGACACTCTCAGATAGACACACTCTCAGATAGACACACTCAGATAGAGACACTCAGATAGAGAAACTCAGATAGAGAAACTCAGATAGAGACACTCAGATAGAGACACTCAGATAGAGACACTCAGATAGAGACACTCAGATAGAGACACACTCAGATAGAGACACACTCAGATAGAGACACTCAGATAGAGACACTCTCAGATAGAGACACTCAGATAGAGACACTCAGATAGAGACACTCTCAGATAGAGACACTCAGATAGAGACACTCTCAGATAGAGACACACTCAGATAGAGACACTCAGATAGAGACACTCTCAGATAGACACTCAGATAGAGACACTCTCAGATAGAGACACTCAGATAGAGACACACTCAGATAGAGACACTCAGATAGAGACACTCTCAGATAGAGACACTCAGATAGAGACACTCAGATAGAGACACTCAGATAGAGACACTCAGATAGAGACACTCAGATAGAGACACACTCAGATAGAGACACACTCAGATAGAGACACAAATAGATACACATATAGAGACACAGATAGAGACACACTCAGATAGAGACACTCAGATAGAGACACTCAGATAGAGACACTCAGATAGAGACACAGATAGAGACACTCAGATAGAGACACTCAGATAGAGACACTCAGATAGAGACACACTCAGATAGAGACACAAATAGAGACACATATAGAGACACAGATATAGAGACACTCAGATAGAGACACTCAGATAGAGACACTCAGATAGAGACACAGACATATATAGACACACAGAGATAGAGACACATATAGAGACACAGATAGAGACACACTCAGATAGAGACACAGATAGAGACACAGATAGAGACATTCAGATAGAGACACACAGATAGAGACACACAGATAGAGACACACAGATAGAGACATTCAGATAGAGACACACAGATAGAGACACACACAGATATAGACACACACATATATAGACACACACAGATAGAGACACACAGATAGAGACACACAGATAGAGACACACAGATAGAGACACACACAGATAGAGACACACAGATAGAGACACACAGATAGAGACACACAGATAGAGACACACAGATAGAGACACACACATATATAGACACACACAGATAGAGACACACAGATAGAGACACACAGATAGAGACACACAGATAGAGACACACACAGATAAAGACACACACATATATAGACACACACAGATAGAGACACACAGATAGAGACACACAGATAGAGACACACACAGATAGACACACACAGATAGAGACACACAGATAGAGACACACACAGATAGAGACACACAGATAGAGACACACAGATCCTTTTGGGTTGCATCACTGCCTGTCTGTCCCTGTGTTACCTGGTTGTATGTTGTCTCTGATGATGGTGACGTGATCGTCTCGGTCGGGCCGGGTGTGTTCATGCCAGAACCCGATCACGTGACCCAACTCATGAACCACGATGCCAAACTTATCACAGTTCTTCCCTATCGATATCGCCTGAGGACCATTACCACGGCGACCCACGTAGGAGCAACAGCTGGATAGAGAGGGACAAAGAAAGAGGGACAAAGATAGAAAGAGGGACAAAGAGAGAAAGAGGGACAAAGATAGAAAGAGGGACAAAGATAGAAAGAGGGACAAAGATAGAAAGAGGGACAAAGATAGAAAGAGGGACAAAGAGAGAAAGAGGGACAAAGAGCAAAAGAGGGACAAAGAGAGAAAGAGGGACAAAGAGAGAAAGAGGGACAAAGAGAAAGAGGGACAAAGATAGTACGAGGGACAATGAGAGAAAGAGGGACAAAGACAGGGAGAGAAAGAGAGAGAGAGAGAGAGAGGGACAAAGAGAGAAAGAGGGACAAAGACAGGGAGAGAAAGAGAGAGAGAAAGAGAGAGAGAGAGAGAGAGAGAGAGAGAGAGAGAGGGAAAGAGAGAGAGAGAATCAGAGAGAGAGACAGAATCAGAGAGAGAGACAGAATCACAGCTGTCAGCTGCCAGGCTCTGAGGGAAAACACACACACACTCAACCTGATTCAAAACACACACTTACAGCAAACACACACACTCATTCTGACAGGACCATACACACACACACACACACACACACACACTCAACCTGATTCAAAACACACACACGCGCACACACACACACACACACACACACACACACACACACACACACACACACACACACACACACACACACACACACACACACACACACACACACACACACACACACACACACACACACACACACACACACACACACGTGACTCATTTCAGGAAACGAGGGCTATGTCCAGCGTCACTACTTCAGAGGCATTTGAACACATTTTGGCCAGAAACTTCTTCCGGGACACATTTCATTTCCTTAATAACAAACGTCTATGACGCGTGCTACATGGCAGACCAATCACAACTCATCTCTCTGCATGTCCAGCCCACTCATTATCTCAGCCAATCATGGCTAGCGGGAAGGTTGCTCACTTTTTCTGTGGCTAAACAAACTAGGCTCATACTTTAACAACTGTATTCGTATTTACGGACGGCATAGACGTTTGTTATTAAGCCGCATGAAAGGTCACATGTTCCAGAAAGCATTTCTGACAAAAAAAACGCTACATTCGCCTAGTACTCTGTTTAATACACTACCGTACTCACTCTGTTTAATACACTACCGTACTCACTCTGTTTACTACACTACCGTACTCAATCTGTTTACTACACTACCGTACTCACTCTGTTTACTACACTACAGTACTCACTCTGTTTACTACACTACCGTACTCAATCTGTTTACTACACTACCGTACTCACTCTGTTTAATACACGACCGAACTCAATCTGTTTACTACACTACCGTACTCACTCTGTTTACTACACTACAGTACTCACTCTGTTTACTACACTACAATACTCACTCTGTTTACTACACTACCATACTCACTCTGTTTACTACACTACAGTACTCACTCTGTTTAATACACTACCGTACTCACTGTTTCATACATTACAATACTCACTCTGTTTACTACACTACAGTACTCACTCTGTTTACTACACTACAGTACTCACCATGTTAAATACACTACCATACTCACTCTGTTTACTACACTACAGTACTCACCATGTTTAATACACTACCGTACTCACTCTGTTTACTACACTACAGTACTCACTCTGTTTAATACACTACCGTACTCACTATGTTTACTACACTACAGTACTCACTCTGTTTACTACACTACAGTACTCACTCTGTTTACTACACTACCGTACTCACTCTGTTTACTACACTACAGTACTCACCATGTTTAATACACTACCATACTCACTCTGTTTACTACACTACAGTACTCACTATGTTTAATACACAACCGTACTCACTGTTTCATACACTACCGTACTCACTCTGTTTACTACACTACAGTACTCACTCTGTTTACTACACTACAGTGCTCACTCTGTTTACTACACTACAGTACTCACTCTGTTTACTACACTACAGTACTCACACTACCATTCTCACTCGGTTTACTACACTACAGTACTCACACTGTTTACTACACTACCATTCTCACTATGTTTACTACACTACCATACTCACTCTGTTTACTACACTACAGTACTCACACTACCATTCTCACTCTGTTTACTACACTACAGTACTCACACTGTTTACTACACTACCATACTCACTCTGTTTAATACACTACCGTACTCACTCTGTTTACTACATTACTGTACTCACTCTGTTTACTACACTACCATACTCACTCTGTTTAATACACAACTATACTCACTCTGTTTACTACACTACAGTACTCACTCTATTTACTACACTACCATACTCACTCTGTTTACTACACTACCATACTCACTCTGTTTACTACACTACTGTACTCACTCTGTTTACTACACTACCGTACTCACTCTGTTTACAACACTACTGTACTCACTCTGTTTACTACACTACCATACTCACTCTGTTTAATACACGACTGTACTCACTCTGTTTACTACACTACAGTACTCACACTATCATCCTCACTCTGTTTGGTACACTACAGTACTCACTCTGTTTACTACACTACAGTACTCACACTACCATACTCACTCTGTTTAGTACACTACCGTACTCACTATGTTTAATACACTACCGTACTCACTGTTTACTACACTACCATACTCACTCTGTTTTCTACACTACAGTACTCACTCTGTTTACTACACTACAGTACTCAATATGTTTAATACACAACCGTACTCACTGTTTCATACACTACCGTACTCACTCTGTTTACTACACGACAGTACTCACTCTGTTTACTACACTGCAGTACTCACTCTGTTTACTACACTACAATACTCACTCTGTTTACTACACTACAGTACTCACTCTGTTTACTACACTACAGTACTCACTCTGTTTACTACACAACATTACTCACTATGTTTACTACACTACCATACTCACTCTGTTTACTACACTACCATACTCACTCTGTTTAATACACGACTGTACTCACTCTGTTTACTACACTACTGTACTCAATCTATTTACTACACTACCGTACTCACTATGTTGACTACACTACCGTACTCACTCTGTTTACTACACTACTGTACTCACTCTGTTTACTACACTACCGTACTCACTCTGTTGACAACACTACTGTACTCACTCTGTTTACTACACTACCATACTCACTCTGCTTACTACACTACAGTACTCACTATGTTTAATACACTACTGCACTCACTCTGTTCACTACACTACCGTACTCACTCTGTTTACTACACTACTGTACTCACTCTGTTTACTACACTACTGCACTCACTCTGTTTACTACACTACCATACTCACTCTGTTTACTACACTACAGTACTCACACTACCATTCTCACACTGTTTACTACACTACATTACTCACACTACCATACTCACTCTGTTTACTACACTACCGTACTCACTCTGTTTACTACACTACTGTACTCACTCTGTTTACTACACTACCATACTCACTCTGTTTAATACACGACTGTACTCACTCTGTTTACTACACTACAGTACTCACTCTATTTACTACACTGCCATACTCACTCTGTTTACTACACTACCATACTCACTCTGTTTACTACACTACTGTACTCACTCTGTTTACTACACTACCGTACTCACTCTGTTTACAACACTACTGTACTCACTCTGTTTACTACACTACCATACTCACTCTGTTTACTACAATACATTACTCACTATGTTTAATACACTACTGCACTCACTCTGTTTACTACACTACCGTACTCACTCTGTTTACTACACTGCAGTACTCACACTACCATACTCACTCTGTTTAATACACTACCGTACTCACTCTGTTTACTACACTACTGTAATCACTCTGTTTACTACACTACCATACTCACTCTGTTTAATACACGACTGTACTCACTCTGTTTTCTACACTACAGTACTCACACTACCATCCTCACTCTGTTTGGTGCACTACAGTACTCACTCTGTTTACCACACTACAGTACTCACACTACCATACTCACTCTGTTTAATACACTACCGTACTCACTCTGTTTACTACACTACAGTACTCACTATGTTTAATACACTACCGTACTCACTGTTTCATACACTACCATACTCACTCTGTTTACTACACTACAGTACTCACTATGTTTACTACACTACATTACTCACAATGTTTATTACACAACCATACTCACTGTTTCATACACTACAGTACTCACTCTGTTTACTACACTACCGTTCTCACTCTGTTTCATACACTACTATACTCACTCTGTTTACTACACTACAGTACTCACTATGTTTACTACACTACATTACTCACAATGTTTAATACACAGCCGTACTCACTGTTTCATACACTACAGTACTCACTCTGTTTACTACACTACCGTACTCACTCTGTTTGCTACACTACCATACTCACAATGTTTAATACACAACCGTACTCACTGTTTCATACACTACAGTACTCACTCTGTTTACTACACTACCGAACTCACTCTGTTTGCTACACTACCATACTCACTCTGTTTACTACACTATCGTACTCACTCTGTTTACTACACTACAGTACTCACACTACCATACTCACTCTGTTTAATATACTACCGTACTCACTCTGTTTACTACACTACTGTACTCACTCTGTTTAATACACGACTGTACTCACTCTGTTTACTACACTACAGTACTCACTATGTTTAATACACTACTGCACTCACTCTGTTTACTACACTACCGTACTCACTCTGTTTACTACACTACAGTACTCACACTACCACACTCACTCTGTTTAATACACTACCGTACTCACTCTGTTTACTACACTACCATACTCACTCTGTTTACTACACTACAGTACTCACACTACCATACTCACTCTGTTTAATACACTACCGTACTCACTCTGTTTACTACACTACCGTACTCACTCTGTTTACTACACTACTGTACTCACTCTGTTTACTACACTACCATACTCACACTGTTTACTACACTACAGAACTCACTATGTTTAATACACTACTGCACTCACTCTGTTTACTACACTACCGTACTCCCTCTGTTTACTACACTACAGTACTCACACTACAATACTCACTCTATTTAATACACTACCGTACTCACTCTGTTTACTACACTACAGTACTCACTATGTTTAATACACTACTGCACTCACTCTGTTTACTACACTACCGTACTCACTCTGTTTACTACACTACAGTACTCACTCTGTTTAATACACGACTGTACTCACTCTGTTTAATACACGACTGTACTCACTATGTTTAATACACTACTGCACTCACTCTGTTTACTACACTAAACGTTCTGAACATTCGATAAGTGTAGTCCACTTGTCATTCCAATCTCCTTTGCATTAGCGTAGCCTCTTCTGTAGCCTGTCAACTATGTGTCTATCTATCCCTGTTCTCTCCTCTCTGCACAGACCATACAAACGCTCCACACCGCGTGGCCGCGGCCACCCTAATCTGGTGGTCCCAGCGCGCACGACCCACGTGGAGTTCCAGGTCTCCGGTAGCCTCTGGAACTGCCGATCTGCGGCCAACAAGGCAGAGTTCATCTCAGCCTATGCCTCCCTCCAGTCCCTCGACTTCTTGGCACTGACGGAAACATGGATCACCACAGACAACACTGCTACTCCTACTGCTCTCTCTTCGTCCGCCCACGTGTTCTCGCACACCCCGAGAGCTTCTGGTCAGCGGGGTGGTGGCACCGGGATCCTCATCTCTCCCAAGTGGTCATTCTCTCTTTCTCCCCTTACCCATCTGTCTATCGCCTCCTTTGAATTCCATGCTGTCACAGTTACCAGCCCTTTCAAGCTTAACATCCTTATCATTTATCGCCCTCCAGGTTCCCTCGGAGAGTTCATCAATGAGCTTGATGCCTTGATAAGCTCCTTTCCTGAGGACGGCTCACCTCTCACAGTCCTGGGCGACTTTAACCTCCCCACGTCTACCTTTGACTCATTCCTCTCTGCCTCCTTCTTTCCACTCCTCTCCTCTTTTGACCTCACCCTCTCACCTTCCCCCCTACTCACAAGGCAGGCAATACGCTCGACCTCATCTTTACTAGATGCTGTTCTTCCACTAACCTCATTGCAACTCCCCTCCAAGTCTCCGACCACTACCTTGTATCCTTTTCCCTCTCGCTTTCATCCAACACTTCCCACACTGCCCCTACTCGGATGGTATCGCTCCGTCCCAACCTTCGCTCTCTCTCCCCCGCTACTCTCTCCTCTTCCATCCTATCATCTCTTCCCTCTGCTCATACCTTCTCCAACCTATCTCCTGATTCTGCCTCCTCAACCCTCCTCTCTTCCCTTTCTGCATCCTTAGACTCTCTATGTCCCCTATCCTCCAGGCCGGCTCGGTCCTCCCCTCCCGCTCCGTGGCTCGACGACTCACTGCGAGCTCACAGAACAGTGCTCCGGGCAGCCGAGCGGAAATGGAGGAAAACTCGCCTCCCTGCGGACCTGGCATCCTTTCACTCCCTCCTCTCTACATTTTCCTCCTCTGTCTCTGCTGCTAAAGCCACTTTCTTCCACTCTAAATTCCAAGCATCTGCCTCTAACCCTAGGAAGCTCTTTGCCACCTTCTCCTCCCTCCTGAATCCTCCTCCCCCTCCCCCCTCCTCCCTCTCTGCAGATGACTTCGTCAACCATTTTGAAAAGAAGGTCGACGACATCCGATCCTCGTTTGCTAAGTCAAACGACACCGCTGGTTCTGCTCACACTGCCCTACCCTGTGCTCTGACCTCTTTCTCCCCTCTCTCTCCAGATGAAATCTCGCTTCTTGTGACGGCCGGCCGCCCAACAACCTGCCCGCTTGACCCTATCCCCTCCTCTCTTCTCCAGACCATTTCCGGAGACCTTCTCCCTTACCTCA
>NC_088231.1:31743708-31778708 GCF_036934945.1 Oncorhynchus masou masou | reverse complement strand
AGGTATGAGTCCTCAGGGCCAGATCCATCATACACACTGACCAGTCTAGTTTCCACCTATGAGGTAAGGTATGAGTCCTCCTGGCCAGATGCATCATATATACTCACCAGTCTAGTTTCCTCCTATGAGGTAAGGTATGAGTCCTCCTGGCCAGATCCATCATACATACTGACCAGTGTAGTTTCCTCCTATGAGGTAAGGTATGAGTCCTCCTGGCCAGATCCATCATATATACTCACCAGTCTAGTTTCCTCCTATGAGGTAAGGTATGGGTCCTCCTGGCCAGATTCATCATATATACTCACCAGTCTAGTTTCCTCCTTTGAGGTAAGGTATGAGTCCTCCTGGCCAGATCCATCATACACACTGACCAGTGTAGTTTCCTCCTATGAGGTAAGGTATGAGTCCTCCTGGCCAGATTCATCATACATACTGACCAGTGTAGTTTCCTCCTATGAGGTAAGGTATGAGTCCTCCTGGCCAGATTCATCATACATACTGACCAGTGTAGTTTCCTCCTATGAGTTAAGGTATGAGTCCTCCTGGCCAGATCCAACATACATACTAACCAGTGTAGTTTCCTCCTTTGAGGTAAGGTATGTGTCCTTCTGGCCAGATCCATCATACATACTGAACAGTGTAGTTTCCTCCTATGAGGTAAGGTATGAGTCCTCCTGGCCAGATTCATCATATATACTCACCAGTCTAGTTTCCTCCTTTGGGGTAAGGTATGAGTCCTCCTGACCAGATCCATCATACATACTGACCAGTGTAGTTTCCTCCTATGAAGTAAGGTATGAGTCCTACTGGCCAGATCCATCATACATACTGACCAGTGTCGTTTCCTCCTTTGAGGTAAGGTATGAGTCCTCCTGGCCAGATCCATCATACACACTGACCAGTCTAGTTTCCTCCTATGAGGTAAGGTATGAGTCCTCCTGGCCAGATCCATCATACATACTGACCAGTGTAGTTTCCTCCTATGAGGTAAGGTATGAGTCCTCCTGGCCAGATTCATCATATATACTCACCAGTCTAGTTTCCTCCTATGAGGTAAGGTATGAGTCCTCCTGGCCAGATCCATCATATATACTGACCAGTGTAGTTTCCTCCTATGAGGTAAGGTATGAGTCCTCCTGGCCAGATTCATCATATATACTCACCAGTCTAGTTTCCTCCTATGAGGTAAGGTATGAGTCCTCCTGGCCAGATCCATCATATATACTCACCGGTGAAGTTTCCTCCTATGAGGTAAGGTATGAGTCCTCCTGGCCAGATTCATCATATATACTCACCAGTCTAGTTTCCTCCTATGAAGTAAGGTATGAGTCCTCCTGGCCAGATCCATCATATATACTCACCAGTCTAGTTTCCTCCTATGAGGTAAGGTATGAGTCCTCCTGGCCAGATTCATCATATATACTCACCAGTCTAGTTTCCTCCTATGAGGTAAGGTATGAGTCCTCCTGGCCAGATTCATCATATATACTCACCAGTCTAGTTTCCTCCTATGAGGTAAGGTATGAGTCCTCCTGGCCAGATCCATCATATATACTGACCAGTGTAGTTTCCTCCTATGAGGTAAGGTATGAGTCCTCCTGGCCAGATTCATCATATATACTCACCAGTCTAGTTTCCTCCTATGAGGTAAGGTATGAGTCCTCCTGGCCAGATCCATCATATATACTGACCAGTGTAGTTTCCTCCTATGAGGTAAGGTATGAGTCCTCCTGGCCAGATTCATCATATATACTCACCAGTCTAGTTTCCTCCTATGAGGTAAGGTATGAGTCCTCCTGGCCAGATCCATCATATATACTCACCGGTGAAGTTTCCTCCTATGAGGTAAGGTATGAGTCCTCCTGGCCAGATTCATCATATATACTCACCAGTCTAGTTTCCTCCTTTGGGGTAAGGTATGAGTCCTCCTGGCCCGATCCATCATATATACTCACCGGTGAAGTTTCCTCCTATGAGGTAAGGTATGAGTCCTCCTGGCCAGATTCATCATATATACTCACCGGTGAAGTTTCCTCCTATGAGGTAAGGTATGAGTCCTCCTGGCCAGATCCATCATATATACTGACCAGTGTAGTTTCCTCCTATGAGGTAAGGTATGAGTCCTCCTGGCCAGATCCATCATATATACTCACCAGTCTAGTTTCCTCCTATGAGGTAAGGTATGAGTCCTCCTGGCCAGATTCATCATATATACTCACCAGTCTAGTTTCCTCCTATGAGGTAAGGTATGAGTCCTCCTGGCCAGATCCATCATATATACTGACCAGTCTAGTTTCCTCCTATGAGGTAAGGTATGAGTCCTCCTGGCCAGATCCATCATATATACTCACCGGTGAAGTTTCCTCCTATAAGGTAAGGTATGAGTCCTCCTGGCCAGATCCATATTATATACTCACCGGTGTAGTTTCCTCCTATAAGGTAAGGTATGAGTCCTCCTGGCCAGATTCATCATATATACTCACCAGTCTAGTTTCCTCCTATGAGGTAAGGTATGAGTCCTCCTGGCCAGATTCATCATATATACTCACCAGTCTAGTTTCCTCCTATGAGGTAAGGTATGAGTCCTCCTGGCCAGATCCATCATACATACTGACCAGTGTAGTTTCCTCCTATGAGGTAAGGTATGAGTCCTCCTGGCCAGATTCATCATATATACTCACCAGTCTAGTTTCCTCCTATGAGGTAAGGTATGAGTCCTCCTGGCCAGATCCATCATATATACTCACCGGTGAAGTTTCCTCCTATGAGGTAAGGTATGAGTCCTCCTGGCCAGATTCATCATATATACTCACCAGTCTAGTTTCCTCCTATGAAGTAAGGTATGAGTCCTCCTGGCCAGATCCATCATATATACTCACCAGTCTAGTTTCCTCCTTTGGGGTAAGGTATGAGTCCTCCTGGCCCGATCCATCATATATACTCACCGGTGAAGTTTCCTCCTATGAGGTAAGGTATGAGTCCTCCTGGCCAGATTCATCATATATACTCACCGGTGAAGTTTCCTCCTATGAGGTAAGGTAGGAGTCCTCCTGGCCAGATCCATCATATATACTCACCGGTGAAGTTTCCTCCTATGAGGTAAGGTATGAGTCCTCCTGGCCAGATCCATCATATATACTGACCAGTGTAGTTTCCTCCTATGAGGTAAGGTATGAGTCCTCCTGGCCAGATCCATCATATATACTCACCAGTCTAGTTTCCTCCTATGAGGTAAGGTATGAGTCCTCCTGGCCAGATTCATCATATATACTCACCAGTCTAGTTTCCTCCTATAAGGTAAGGTATGAGTCCTCCTGGCCAGATCCATCATACATACTCACCAGTGAAGTTTCCTCCTATGAGGTAAGGTATGAGTCCTCCTGGCCAGATCCATCATATATACTCACCGGTGAAGTTTCCTCCTATGATGTAAGGTATGACTCCCCCTGGCCAGATCCTCTCAGCTCGGGAGGTTGCTGCTCTGGGAACACGATTCTTCACAACAACACTCCAGGCATTCTCTGTTTTCCCGAATCTAGCCGATTTCACAGTATTCCCACTCTTTTTGGCTTTCCCAGCCTTCCCAGTCCTTCCAGCAGCTGTTTTCCCAGTCTGGGTCCTGGGACCGGAGGCTGATTCTTGACTGGAGTTCATAGGCCTATAGTCTGGAGGAGGAGAGGAGAGGAGAGGCGAGGAGGGGAGGGGAGGGGAGGGGAGGGGAGAGGAGGAGGAGGGGAGAGGGAGGAGAGGAGAGGAGAGGAGAGGAGAGGAGAGGAGAGGAGAGGAGAGGGAGAGGAGAGGAGAGGAGAGGAGAGGAGAGGAGAGGAGAGGAGAGGAGAGGAGAGGAGAGGAGAGGAGAGGAGGTATCAGAGTCAAGCTATCGGTTGTGTAAGGATTAGAATAATATATATATTAATACTACATTTCTGTAAATACTATAATAGTATAATATATTAATACTACAGCTGTGTAAATACTATAATAACATAATATACATTAATACTACAGCTTTGTAAAGACTATAATAATATAGTATATATTAATAATACAGCTGTGTAAAGTCTTTAATAATAATAATTAATACTACAACTGTGTAAAGTATTTAATACTCGAATATGAATTAATACTACAGCTGTGTAAAGACTACAACAATATCATATTTATTAATACTACAGCTGTGTAAAGTATTTAATAATACAATACTAATGAATACTACAACTGTGTAAAGACTATAATAATATAGTATATATTCATACTACATCTGTATAAAAACTATAACAATATAATATGTATTAATACTACAGCTCTGTAAATACTATAATAACATAATATACATTAATACTACAGCTTTGTAAAGACTATAATAATATAGTATATATTAATACTATAGCTGTGTAAAGTATTTAATAATATAATACTAATTACTTCTACAACTGTGTAAAGTATTTAAAAAATATAATATTTATTAATACTACATCTGTGTAAAGACTATAATGATCTAATATATATATATATACTAACACTACATCTGTGTAAAAACTATAATGATCTAATATATATATATACTAATACTACATCTGTGCAAAGACTATAATATATATATATATATATATATATATATATATATATATATATATATATATATATATATATATATATATATATATATATATATATATATATATATATATACTAATACTACATCTGTGTAAAGATTGTAACAATATAATATTTATTAATACTACAGCTGGGTAAACACTTTTTTCTCCTTTATCAATCTGTACAAAATACCCCATAATGACAAAGCAAAAGAGTTTCTTTGACATGTTTGCAATTTTTTTTTATTCAACCTCGGATTTATGACATTTACATCAGTATTCAGACCCTTTACTCAGTAGCACGTTTGGAGGCGATAACAGCCTTGAATCTTCTTGGGTACCACGCTACTAGCTTGGCACACCTGTATTTGGGGAGTTTCTCCCATTCTTCTCTGCAGATACTCAAGCTCTGTCAGGTTGGATGGGGAGCGTCGCTGAACAGCTATTTTCAGGTCTCTCCTGTGATATTCGATCGGGTTCAAGTCCGGGCTCTGGCTGGGCCACTCAAGGACATTCAGAGACTTGTCCCGAAGCTGTCAGGATTTGGCCAGGGTTGTTCCAGTTGTTGGTCACTAGATGCCCCCATTGTGCTTTTTGTCCTTATGTTTTTCCCTTGTTCCCCATTATTATTTGCACCTGTGTCTCGTTTCCCCTGAGTGTATTTAAACCCTTAGTTTCCCTCTGTTCTGTGCTCTGTGTTTGTATGTTAGCACCCTGCCCTAGTGTTCTGTGTGCTCTTGTCGATTCCGGGTGACGTTCTTGTGGTATTCTGTTTTTTGTTTTTGTTTATTTTTGGTGAGTTTCTTTTGAGTTCTTTTGTGTTTTACCTACCACCTTTTGGATTTGCCATTTTTGTATTTTAGGATTTTTTCTTTATTAAATACACCGTCTTAAGTACTGCTGTGTCTGCCTCATCTTCTGGGTTCTGCTGTCTATTCGTGGCTCAGTTGGTTAAGTGCTTGTAAAGGGTTTATCACTCAATGTTCTCTCTCCTTTGAGCTGCAACCCTCGTCGTTTCCCACCGACCGGTCTAAGATCGCATATATCATCACCCTGCTGTCGGAAAAAGCCCTGGCCTGGGCTACTGCTGTGTGGGATGCCCATAGTTCCTGCTGTGCCAGCTACTCTGCCTTTGCTGAGGAATTCAAACGAGTGTTTCAAGGCCCAAGCAGTGGTTCTGACTCAGCCAAACAGCTCCTGACTCTCCATCAAGGTTGGCGCAGCGTGACGGACTATGCCATCCAGTTCCGCACGGTGGCAGCAGCGAGTGGCTGGAACAACGAGGCGCTCACGGTGTGCTTTCTGAAAGGCCTTTCCGACACTATCCAAGATGAACTGGCCACTCGGGAACCACCGGACAATCTCGAGTCCCTGATCAAGTTGGCCTCACGCATTGACCAGCGTCTGAGAGAGAGAGAACTCAACCGTAGACCTCTAGCTCCTATCAGTCCCAGCTCCGAGTCCCCACCTTTATCATCACTGGCTCCACCGGAACCCATGCAGATTGGACGCATCTCCCAGGCTGAGAGAGACCGCCGGATGAGGGAGCGACGCTGTCTATATTGCGGCAAACCGGGCCATTTCCGTTCCACGTGTCCCGGGCTCCAGGGAAACGCTCTGTCCCGTACAGACCGGGGGAACTGTAACGGGAAACATAACCTCCTCCCATCCGTCCAACTCCCGTCTGCTCATTCCAGTCACCCTCTCCTGGGACAACCACAAGCTTCACCTTCAAGCCTTGGTAGACTCTGGAGCCGCAGGTAACTTCATGGATGGTGTCTGGGCGAAGGAGAATGGCGTTCCCTCTGAACTTCTAAGTGACCCCATGAGGGTTACTACATTGGATGGAAGCCCTTTGGGATCTGGACTTGTCACTCATGTCACTACCTCCTTGAGACTTTCAGTTTCACAACACCAGGAATTGATGAACTTTCATTTGATCTCCTGTTCCGAGTTCCCTCTCGTCCTTGGATACCCCTGGCTTCACAGCCATAACCCTCACATCGACTGGTCTGTGGGCACTATCAAGCAGTGGGGTCCTACGTGCCAAGCTACTTGTATTTTCCAGAATTCCCGAGTTCTACTCCCGAGTCTTTAGAATCCATCGACCTGACCCGAGTTCCCGAGTGTTACCATGACCTCAAACTGGTGTTTAGCAAACAGAGGGCCACCATGCTACCACCCCATAGATCTTACGATTGCCCCATCGACCTGTTTCCGGGCACTTGCCCCTCCAGGGGTCGGATCTTTTCCCTATCTCCACCCGAACGAGCTGCTATGGATACCTACATCAAGGACTCTCTGGAAGCAGGCCTCATGCGTCCATCAACCTCCCCGGCGGGAGCAGGGTTTTTCTTTGTGGCCAAGAAAGATGGTGGGTTACATCCTTGCATCGACTACCGGGGATTCAATGACATAACCGTCCGTAACCGTTACCCGCTACCCCTTATGGCCACAGCCTTCGAGCTGCTCCAGGAAGCAGTTGTTTTCACTAAGCTTGACCTGCGGAACGCATACCATCTTGTGCGGATCAGACCTGGTGACGAGTGGAAGACCGCTTTCAACACGCCTACTGGTCACTATGAATACTTGGTGATGCCCTTCGGCCTGACCAACGCCCCAGCGGTGTTCCAAGCGCTCATAAACGATGTGCTTAGGGATATGCTTAACATATTTGTGTTCGTTTACTTGGATGACATCCTCATCTTTTCGAGCTCCCTTCAAGAACACACTAAGCATGTCAGACAAGTACTCAAACGCCTCCTGGACAGCCATCTGTACGTTAAGCCGGAAAAATGTGAATTCCATTCATCCCGAGTACAATTCCTGGGATTTGTAGTGGAACCCGGTCGAATCCAAATGGACCCTAGGAAGGTAGGGGCGGTAGCGGATTGGCCCACCCCCAAATCCGTTAAGGATGTTCAGCGTTTCCTGGGCTTCACAAACTTTTACCGCAAGTTCATCAAGAACTTCAGTTTGGTGGCAGCTCCTCTCTCAGCTTTAACCAAAGGTGGCAATGCAAGGTTTTTTTGGGGAAGAGAAGCTGAGACGGCCTTCCAAGGACTCAAGCAGCGCATCCTCTCTGCTCCCATCCTGATACTACCGACTACGGATGAACCATTTGTGGTGGAGGTAGACGCATCAGAGGTTGGTGTTGGAGCTGTCCTGTCTCAGAGGGGTGAAGACAAGAAGGTTCATCCGTGCGCTTTCTTCTCACACCGGCTTACCCCGACTGAGAGGAACTACGATGTGGGGGATCGTGAACTCCTAGCGGTTAAGATGGCATTGAAGGAATGGAGACACTGGCTCGAGGGGGCTTCTCACCCGTTTCAAGTGCTTACGGACCACAAAAATCTGGAGTATATCCAGCAGGCGAAGCGATTGAACCGAGGTGCCTAGTTATTCTTCTGTTGTTGATATCAGGTTATTAAACCGAGGTGCCTAGTTATTCTTCTGTTGTTGATATCAGGTTATTAAACCGAGGTGCCTAGATATTCTTCTGTTGTTGACATCAGGTTATTAAACCGAGGTGCCTAGTTATTCTTCTGTTGTTGACATCAGGTTATTAAACCGAGGTGCCTAGTTATTCTTCTGTTGTTGATATCAGGTTATTAAACCGAGGTGCCTAGTTATTCTTCTGTTGTTGATATCAGGTTATTAAACCGAGGTGCCTAGTTATTCTTCTGTTGTTGATATCAGGTTATTAAACCGAGGTGTCTAGTTATTCTTCTGTTGTTGATATCAGGTTATTAAACCGAGGTGCCTAGTTATTCTTCTGTTGTTGATATCAGGTTATTAAACCGAGGTGCCTAGTTATTCTTCTGTTGTTGACATCAGGTTATTAAACAGAGGTGCCTAGTTATTCTTCTGTTGTTGACATCAGGTTATTAAACAGAGGTGCCTAGTTATTCTTCTGTTGTTGATATCAGGTTATTAAACCGAGGTGCCTAGTTATTCTTCTGTTGTTGATATCAGGTTATTAAACCGAGGTGCCTAGTTATTCTTCTGTTGTTGATATCAGGTTATTAAACCGAGGTGCCTAGTTATTCTTCTGTTGTTGATATCAGGTTATTAAACCGAGGTGCCTAGTTATTCTTCTGTTGTTGATATCAGGTTATTAAACCGAGGTGCCTAGTTATTCTTCTGTTGTTGATATCAGGTTATTAAACCGAGGTGCCTAGTTATTCTTCTGTTGTTGATATCAGGTTATTAAACCGAGGTGTCTAGTTATTCTTCTGTTGTTGATATCAGGTTATTAAACCGAGGTGCCTAGTTATTCTTCTGTTGTTGATATCAGGTTATTAAACAGAGGTGCCTAGTTATTCTTCTGTTGTTGATATCAGGTTATTAAACCGAGGTGCCTAGTTATTCTTCTGTTGTTGATATCAGGTTATTAAACCGAGGTGCCTAGTTATTCTTCTGTTGTTGATATCAGGTTATTAAACCGAGGTGCCTAGTTATTCTTCTGTTGTTGATATCAGGTTATTAAACCGAGGTGCCTAGTTATTCTTCTGTTGTTGATATCAGGTTATTAAACCGAGGTGCCTAGTTATTCTTCTGTTGTTGATATCAGGTTATTAAACCGAGGTGCCTAGTTATTCTTCTGTTGTTGACATCAGGTTATTAAACCGAGGTGCCTAGTTATTCTTCTGTTGTTGATATCAGGTTATTAAACCAAGGTGCCTAGTTATTCTTCTGTTGTTGATATCAGGTTATTAAACAGAGGTGCCTAGTTATTCTTCTGTTGTTGATATCAGGTTATTAAACCGAGGTGCCTAGTTATTCTTCTGTTGTTGATATCAGGTTATTAAACAGAGGTGCCTAGTTATTCTTCTGTTGTTGACATCAGGTTATTAAACCGAGGTGCCTAGTTATTATTCTGTTGTTGACATCAGGTTATTAAACCGAGGTGCCTAGTTATTCTTCTGTTGTTGATATCAGGTTATTAAACCGAGGTGCCTAGTTATTCTTCTGTTGTTGATATCAGGTTATTAAACCGAGGTGCCTAGTTATTCTTCTGTTGTTGATATCAGGTTATTAAACCGAGGTGCCTAGTTATTCTTCTGTTGTTGACATCAGGTTATTAAACCGAGGTGCCTAGTTATTCTTCTGTTGTTGATATCAGGTTATTAAACCAAGGTGCCTAGTTATTCTTCTGTTGTTGATATCAGGTTATTAAACAGAGGTGCCTAGTTATTCTTCTGTTGTTGATATCAGGTTATTAAACCGAGGTGCCTAGTTATTCTTCTGTTGTTGATATCAGGTTATTAAACCGAGGTGCCTAGTTATTCTTCTGTTGTTGACATCAGGTTATTAAACCGAGGTGCCTAGTTATTCTTCTGTTGTTGATATCAGGTTATTAAACAGAGGTGCCTAGTTATTCTTCTGTTGTTGATATCAGGTTATTAAACAGAGGTGCCTAGTTATTCTTCTGTTGTTGATATCAGGTTATTAAACAGAGGTGCCTAGTTATTCTTCTGTTGTTGATATCAGGTTATTAAACCGAGGTGCCTAGTTATTCTTCTGTTGTTGACATCAGGTTATTAAACCGAGGTGCCTAGTTATTCTTCTGTTGTTGATATCAGGTTATTAAACAGAGGTGCCTAGTTATTCTTCTGTTGTTGATATCAGGTTATTAAACCGAGGTGCCTAGTTATTCTTCTGTTGTTGATATCAGGTAATTAAACAGAGGTGCCTAGTTATTCTTCTGTTGTTGATATCAGGTTATTAAACAGAGGTGCCTAGTTATTCTTCTGTTGTTGATATCAGGTTATTAAACCGAGGTGCCTAGTTATTCTTCTGTTGTTGACATCAGGTAACGTGTAACCTAACCCTGGCCCTGATATGCAATGTCTCCAAACCCCCTCTGATTTGAAATATACATCCGGTTTTGGTATTTTTTCATTTAAATGTACGCAGCCTGTTGTCAAAAATTGATGAGGTTTAGGTTTTGGTCTAAATCCACTGATGCTGATGTAATTGAGTTTTCTGAAACCTGGCTCAGCAAGTCTGTTTTTGAAAGACTAAATTCCATGTGAGTGAGGCTATATATGTGAAGACTAAATTCCCTGTAAGTGTGGCTATATATGTGAAGACTAAATTCCCTGTGAGTGAGGCTATATATGTGAAGACTAAACTCCCTGTAAGTGTGGCTATATATGTGAAGACTAAATTCCCTGTGAGTGAGGCTATATATGTGAAGACTAAATTCCCTGTAAGTGTGGCTATATATGTGAAGACTAAATTCCCTGTGAGTGAGGCTATATATGTGAAGACTAAACTCCCTGTAAGTGTGGCTATATATGTGAAGACTAAATTCCATGTGAGTGTGGCTATATATGTGAAGACTAAATTCCCTGTGAGTGAGGCTATATATGTGAAGACTAAATTCCCTGTAAGTGTGGCTATATATGTGAAGACTAAATTCCCTGTGAGTGAGGCTATATATGTGAAGACTAAACTCCCTGTAAGTGTGGCTATATATGTGAAGACTAAATTCCATGTGAGTGTGGCTATATATGTGAAGACTAAATTCCCTGTGAGTGTGGCTATATATGTGAAGACTAAATTCCCTGTGAGTGTGGCTATATATGTGAAGACTAAATTCCCTGTGAGTGTGGCTATATATGTGAAGACTAAATTCCCTGTAAGTGAGGCTATATATGTGAAGACTAAATTCCCTGAAAGGGGGAGACACCCTGGACCCAAACTGTTACAGACCTATATCCATCCTATATCCATCTCTATGGGGGTGCCACAGGGTTCAATTCTCGGGCCAACTCTTTTCTCTGTATATATCAATGATGTTGCTCTTGCTGCGGGCGATTCCCTGATCCACCTCTACGCAGACGACACCATTCTATATACTTCCGGCCCGTCCTTGGACACTGTGCTATCTAACCTCCAAACAAGCTTCAATGCCATACAACACTCCTTCCGTGGCCTCCAACTGCTCTTAAATGCTAGTAAAACCAAATGCATGCTTTTCAACCAATCGCTGCCTGCACCCGCACACCTGACTAGCATCACCACCCTGGATGGTTCCGACCTTGAATATGTGGACATCTATAAGTACCTAGGTGTCTGGCTCGACTGTAAACTCTCCTTCCAGACTCATATCAAACATCTCCAATCTAAAATCAAATCTAGAGTTGCCTTTCCAAATCATGTCCAATCAATTTAATTTACCACAGGTGGACTCCAATCAAGTTGTAGACATATCTCAAGAGCTCCCTAGTGGTACAGTTGTCTAAGGCACTGCATCTCAGTGCTAGAGGTATCACTACAGACACCCTGGTTCAGAGGTCTAAGGCACTGCATCTCAGTGCTAGAGGTGTCACTACAGACCCTGGTTCAGCGGTCTAAGGCACTGCATCTCAGTGCTAGAGGCATCACTACAGACACCCTGGTGCAGTGGTCTAAGGCACTGCATCTCAGTGCTAGAGGTATCACTACAGACCCTGGTTCAGAGGTCTAAGGCACTGCATCTCAGTGCATCACTACAGACCCTGGTGCAGTGGTCTAAGGCACTGCGTCTCAGTGCTAGAGGTGTCACTACAGACCCTGGTTCAGCGGTCTAAGGCACTGCATCTCAGTGCTAGAGGCATCACTACAGACACCCTGGTGCAGTGGTCTAAGGCACTGCATCTCAGTGCTAGAGGTATCACTACAGACCCTGGTTCAGCGGTCTAAGGCACTGCATCTCAGTGCTAGAGGCGTCACTACAGACCCTGGTTCAGTGGTCTAAGGCACTGCATCTCAGTGCTAGAGGAGTCACTACAGACCCTGGTTCAGCGGTCTAAGGCACTGCATCTCAGTGCTAGAGGCGTCACTACAGACCCTGGTTCAGTGGTCTAAGGCACTGCATCTCAGTGCTAGAGGAGTCACTACAGACCCTGGTTCAGCGGTCTAAGGCACTGCATCTCAGTGCTAGAGGCGTCACTACAGACCCTGGTTCAGTGGTCTAAGGCACTGCATCTCAGTGCTAGAGGCATCACTACAGACCCTGGTTCAGCGGTCTAAGGCACTGCATCTCAGTGCTAGAGGCATCACTACAGACCCTGGTTCAGAGGTCTAAGGCACTGCATCTCAGTGTTAGAGGCGTCACTACAGACCCTGGTTCAGCGGTCTAAGGCACTGCGTCTCAGTGCTAGTGGCGTCACTACAGACCCTGGTTCAGCGGTCTAAGACACTGCATCTCAGTGCTAGAGGCGTCACTACAGACCCTGGTTCAGCGGTCTAAGGCACTGCATCTCAGTGCTAGAGGCGTCACTACAGACCCTGGTTCAGAGGTCTAAGGCACTGCATCTCAGTGCTAGAGGCATCACTACAGACACCCAGGTTCGAATCACAACCGGCCATGGTTTGGAGTCACATATTTGGGGTGGCAAGGTAGCCTAGTGGTTAGAGAGGGGTGGCAGGGTAGCCTAGTGGTTAGAGAGGGGTGGCAGGGTAGCCTAGTGGTTAGAGAGGGGCGGCAGGGTAGCCTAGTGGTTAGAGAGGGGCGGCAGGGTAGCCTAGTGGTTAGAGAGGGGCGGCAGGGTAGCCTAGTGGTTAGAGAGGGGCGGCAGGGTAGCCTAGTGGTTAGAGAGGGGTGGCAGGGTAGCCTAGTGGTTAGAGAGGGGTGGCAGGGTAGCCTAGTGGTTAGAGAGGGGCGGCAGGGTAGCCTAGTGGTTAGAGAGGGGCGGCAGGGTAGCCTAGTGGTTAGAGAGGGGTGGCAGGGTAGCCTAGTGGTTAGAGAGGGGTGGCAGGGTAGCCTAGTGGTTAGAGAGGGGTGGCAGGGTAGCCTAGTGGTTAGAGAGGGGTGGCAGGGTAGCCTAGTGGTAGCCTAGTGGTTAGAGAGGGGTGGCAGGGTAGCCTAGTGGTTAGAGAGGGGTGGCAGGGTAGCCTAGTGGTTAGAGAGGGGTGGCAGGGTAGCCTAGTGGTTAGAGAGGGGTGGCAGGGTAGCCTAGTGGTTAGAGAGGGGTGGCAGGGTAGCCTAGTGGTTAGAGAGGGGTGGCAGGGTAGCCTAGTGGTTAGAGAGGGGTGGCAGGGTAGCCTAGTGGTTAGAGAGGGGTGGCAGGGTAGCCTAGTGGTTAGAGAGGGGTGGCAGGGTAGCCTAGTGGTTAGAGAGGGGTGGCAGGGTAGCCTAGTGGTTAGAGAGGGGTGGCAGGGTAGCCTAGTGGTTAGAGAGGGGCGGCAGGGTAGCCTAGTGGTTAGAGAGGGGTGGCAGGGTAGCCTAGTGGTTAGAGAGGGGTGGCAGGGTAGCCTAGTGGTTAGAGAGGGGTGGCAGGGTAGCCTAGTGGTTAGAGAAGGGCGGCAGGGTAGCCTAGTGGTTAGAGAGGGGTGGCAGGGTAGCCTAGTGGTTAGAGAGGGGCGGCAGGGTAGCCTAGTGGTTAGAGAGGGGTGGCAGGGTAGCCTAGTGGTTAGAGAAGGGCGGCAGGGTAGCCTAGTGGTTAGAGAGGGGTGGCAGGGTAGCCTAGTGGTTAGAGAGGGGCGGCAGGGTAGCCTAGTGGTTAGAGAGGGGTGGCAGGGTAGCCTAGTGGTTAGAGAGGGGTGGCAGGGTAGCCTAGTGGTTAGTGCGTTGGACTAGTAGCTGAAAGTTGCAAGTTCCAATCCCCGAGCTGACAAGGTTGTTCTGTCGTTCTGCCCCTGAACAGGCAGTTAACCCACTAGGCTGTCACTGAAAATAATAATTTGTTATTAACTGACTCGCCTAGTTAAATAAATAAATGATCACAACTGGGAACAATTTCGAGTCTCATAGGGTCTGAATACTTATGTAAAAAAGTTATTAGTGTTTTTTATTATTTTACTAAATTTGCCAAAAATAAACTAAACTTTCCCAAAACCTGTTTTTGCTTTGTCTTTATGGGGTATTGTGTGTAGATTGATGAGGGAAAAAACATAATCCATTTTAGAATAACGTAATAAAATGTGGAAAACAGGTCAAGGGGTCTGAATACTTTCCGAATGTTTTACTATTTTACTATGAAGCGACAGTAGTCGTTGCCTTGGTAACCAGGTGTGTAGTGCGTTGCCTTGGTAACCAGGTGTGTAGTGTGTTGTCCTGGTAACCAGGTGTGTAGTGTGTTGCCTTGGTAACCAGGTGTGTAGTGTGTTGCCTTGGTAACCAGGTGTGTGGTGTGTTGCCTTGGTAACCAGGTGTCGTACCGAAGCCAAACCTCCGTATTTTGTCCAGGAGGAGGAGGAACAATCCTTTCTTCTTTGAGATGACATGTTCCTCTACATCACCCTCCCCATAGATAGACACACACACACACACACACACACACACACACACACACACACACACACACACGATTATATTAGATTATTAGATTAAATATTCTCGATTTATTTCATAGCTCTCTCTCTGAATCAGAGATTCGGTTGGTTATATAGCCTCTGTCTCTCTCTCTGTCTCTGTCTCTGTCTCTGTCTCTGTCTCTGTCTCTGTCTCTGTCTCTGTCTCTCTGTCTCTCTGTCTCTGTCTCTGTCTCTGTCTCTCTCTGTCTCTCTCTGTCTCTCTCTGTCTCTCTCTGTCTCTCTCTCTCTCTCTGTCTCTCTCTCTGTCTCTGTCTCTCTCTCTGTCTCTGTCTCTCTCTCTGTCTCTGTCTCTCTCTCTGTCTCTCTCTCTGTCTCTCTCTCTCTCTCTCTCTGTCTCTCTCTGTCTCTCTCTCTGTCTCTCTCTCTGTCTCTCTCTCTGTCTCTCTCTCTGTCTCTCTCTCTGTCTCTCTCTCTCTCTCTCTCTGTCTCTCTCTCTGTCTCTGTCTCTCTCTGTCTCTCTCTCTGTCTCTCTCTCTGTCTCTCTCTCTGTCTCTCTCTGTCTCTGTCTCTGTCTCTGTCTCTGTCTCTCTCTGTCTCTCTCTCGCCGGCTAATCTAATCTTTAGGAAAGTAGTGAAGTAAAAGTAAAAGTTGTCAAAAATATACATTTTTAAAGATACAGATACAACCAAAAATCGACTAAAGTACTTTAAACCCCAGATACTACAGACCTACTACTCTATCCTGAACAATTAACAATACACTGAATTCAGATAATACCACAACAAATGTTCCCAATCTGGGAGGTAAATTAAATAAAGTGTTTAATGAGGCCAACAAAAGATTTAGAGGCCAATTTACTATTTGGCGCTGGAAACCACTGACTGGATGTGTGTGTGTGTGTGTGTGTGTGTGTGTGTGTGTGTGTGTGTGTGTGTGTGTGTGTGTGTGTGTGTGTGTGTGTGTGTGTGTGTGTGTGTGTGTTTGTATTATGTGACTGTGTGAGCGGGAGGGGCATGGTGTTGATTGACAGGCAGGCATTTGGTTGATTCCCTCTCATCCCTCCCTCAGACAGACAGACAGACAGACAGACAGACAGACAGAAAAGGCGACAGACAGACAGACAGACAGACAGACAGACAGACAGACAGACAGACAGACAGACAGACAGACAGACAGACAGACATAAAGACTCACCAGTCGTTTGTCCTTGTCTGGAGTGTGTGTGAGTGTGTGTGTGAGTGTGTGTGTGTTGCGTCACGTCTATTGTCCTGTCGATCTGAAACATCCGCAGATCCTCCTCGTCCAACGCAATGTCTCCCCAAAACGCAACTGAAAAGAAAAATCTTCATCATCACCATCACCATCATCATCATACCCATCATCACCTCCATCATTACATCATCATCCCCAACATCCCATCATCACCATCATCCCCATCATCATATCATTACCATCATCATCATATCATTACCAACATACCCAACATCATCTCCATAATGACCATCATCCCATCATACCCTCATACCATCATTACCAACATCATCCCATCATACCCTCATACCATCATTACTAACATCATCCCATCATACCCTCATACCATCATTACTAACATCATCCCATCATACCCTCATACCATCATTACCAACATCATCCCATCATACCCTCATACCATCATTTCAACATCATCGCATCATTACCATCATACCCTCATCCCATCATACCATCATCTCCATAATGACCATCATCCCCATCATCCCCATCTTCACCATCATCCCCATCCCCCATAATTACCATTATAATCCCCACCATCATACCCATTATTATCCCCATTATCATCCCCACCATCATACCCATTCATCATCCACATCATCTCCATCAACCTCATCATCCCCCTCATCCCCACCATCATACCCACCATCCCCACCATCATACCCATTATTATCCCCTCCATCATACCCATTATTATCCCCTCCATCATACCCATTATCATCCCCTCCATCATACCCATTATCATCCCCTCCATCATACCCATTATTATCCCCTCCATTATCTCCATCATCCCCTCCATCATACCCATTATTATCCCCTCCATCATACCCATTATCATCCCCTCCATCATACCCATTATTATCCCCTCCATTATCTCCATCACCCCCTCCATCATACCCATTATTATCCCCTCCATCATACCCATTACCATCCCCACCATCATACCCATTATTATCCCCTCCATCATACCCATTATCACCCCTCCATCATACCCATTATCATCCCCTCCATCATACCCATTATTATCCCCTCCATCATACCCATTATTATCCCCTCCATCATACCCATTATCATCCCCTCCATCATACCCATTATTATCCCCTCCATCATCACCATCATTATCCCCTCCATCATACCCATTATCATCCCCTCCATCATACCCATTATCATCCCCTCCATCATACCCATTATTATCCCCTCCATCATATCCATTATTATCCCCTCCATCATACCCATTATCATCCCCTCCATCATACCCATTATTATCCCCTCCATCATCACCATCATTATCCCCTCCATCATACCCATTACTAATACCACCATCATACCCATTATTATCCCCTCCATCATACCCATTATTATCCCCACCATCATACCCATTATTATCCCCACCATCATACCCATTATTATCCCCTCCATCAGCCCCACCATCATACCCATTATCATCTACACCATCATACCCATTATCATCCCATCCATCATACCCATTATTATCCCCTCCATCATACCCATTATTATCCCCTCCATCATACCCATTATCATCTACACCATCATACCCATTATTATCCCCACCATCATACCCATTATTATCCCCACCATCATACCCATTATCATCCCATCCATCATACCCATTATTATCCCCACCATCATACCCATTATTATCCCCTCCATCATACCCATTATCATCCCCTCCATCATACCCATTATTATCCCCACCATCATACCCATTATCATCTCCTCCATCATACCCATTATTATCCCCACCATCATATCCATTATCATCCCCTCCATCATACCCATTATCATCCCCTCCATTATCTCCATCATCCCCACCATCATACCCATTATTATCCCCACCATCATACCCATTATTATCCCCACCATCATACCCATTATTATCCCCACCATCATACCCATTATTATCCCCACCATCATACCCATTATCATCCCCTCCATCATACCCATTATCATCCCCTCCATTATCTCCATCATCCCCACCATCATACCCATTATTATCCCCTCCATCATACCCATTATCATCCCCTCCATCATACCCATTATTATCCCCTCCATCATACCCATTATCATCCCCTCCATCATACCCATTATTATCCCCACCATCATACCCATTATTATCCCCTCCATCATACCCATTATCATCCCCACCATCATACCCATTATTATCCCCACATCATACCCATTATTATCCCCTCCATCATACCCATTATCATCCCCTCCATCATACCCATTATTATCCCCTCCATCATACCCATTATTATCCCCTCCATCATACCCATTATTATCCCCTCCATCATACCCATTATAATCCCCTCCATCATACCCATTATTATCCCCTCCATCATACCCATTATTATCCCCTCCATCATCTCCATCATCCCCTCCATCATACCCATTATTATCCCCTCCATCATCTCCATCATCCCCACCATCATACCCATTATTATCCCCACCATCGTACCCATTATTATCCCCTCCATCATACCCATTATTATCCCCTCCATCATCTCCATCATCCGCCCCATCATACCCATTATTATCCCCTCCATCATCTCCATCATCCCCACCATCATACCCATTATTATCCCCACCATCATACCCATTATTATCCCCTCCATCATCTCCATCATACCCATTATTATCCCCTCCATCATCTCCATCATCCCCACCATCATACCCATTATTATCCCCACCATCATACCCATTATTATCCCCTCCATCATACCCATTATTATCCCCTCCAACATACCCATTATTATCCCCACCATCATACCCATTATCATCCCCACCATCATACCCATTATCATCCCCACCATCATACCCATTATTATCCCCTCCATCATCTCCATCATCCCCACCATCATACCCATTATTATACCCACCATCATACCCATTATAATCCCCTCCATCATACCCATTATTATCCCCTCCATCATACCCATTATCATCCCCACCATCATACCCATTATTATCCCCTCCATCATACCCATTATTATCCCCTCCATCATACCCATTATTATCCCCTCCATCATACCCATTATTATCCCCTCCATCATCTCCATCATCCCCTCCATCATACCCATTATTATCCCTCCATCATACCCATTATTATCCCCTCCATCATCTCCATCATCCCCTCCATCATACCCATTATTATCCCCTCCATCATACCCATTATTATCCCCACCATCATACCCATTATTATCCCTCCATCATACCCATTATTATCCCCTCCATCATACCCATTATTATCCCCACCATCATACCCATTATTATCCCCTCCATCATACCCATTATCATCCCCTCCATCATACCCATTATTATCCCCACCATCATACCCATTATCATCCCCACCATCATACCCATTATTATCCCCTCCATCATACCCATTATTATCCCCACCATCATACCCATTATTATCCCCTCCATCATACCCATTATTATCCCCTCCATCATCTCCATCATCCCCTCCATCATACCCATTATCATCCCCACCATCATACCCATTATTATCCCCTCCATCATACCCATTATTATCCCCACCATCATACCCATTATTATCCCCTCCATCATACCCATTATTATCCCCTCCATCATACCCATTATTATCCCCTCCATCATACCCATTATTATCCCCTCCATCATACCCATTATTATCCCCTCCATCATCTCCATCATCCCCTCCATCATACCCATTATCATCCCCACCATCATACCCATTATTATCCCCTCCATCATACCCATTATTATCCCCACCATCATACCCATTATTATCCCCTCCATCATACCCATTATTATCCCCTCCATCATCTCCATCATCCCCTCCATCATACCCATTATTATCCCCTCCATCATACCCATTATTATCCCCTCCATCATCTCCATCATCCCCTCCATCATACCCATTATTATCCCCTCCATCATACCCATTATTATCCCCACCATCATACCCATTATTATCCCCTCCATCATACCCATTATTATCCCCTCCATCATACCCATTATTATCCCCTCCATCATACCCATTATTATCCCCTCCATCATACCCATTATTATCCCCTCCATCATCTCCATCATCCCCTCCATCATACCCATTATTATCCCCTCCATCATCTCCATCATCCCCTCCATCATACCCATTATTATCCCCTCCATCATACCCATTATTATCCCCTCCATCATCTCCATCATCCCCTCCATCATACCCATTATTATCCCCTCCATCATCTCCATCATCCCCTCCATCATACCCATTATTATCCCCACCATCATACCCATTATTATCCCCTCCATCATCTCCATCATCCCCTCCATCATACCCATTATTATCCCCACCATCATACCCATTATTATCCCTCCATCATCTCCATCATCCCTCCATCATACCCATTATTATCCCCACCATCATACCCATTATTATCCCCTCCATCATCTCCATCATCCCCTCCATCATACCCATTATTATCCCCTCCATCATACCCATTATTATCCCCTCCATCATACCCATTATTATCCCCTCCATCATACCCATTATTATCCCCTCCATCATACCCATTATTATCACCACCATAATACCCATTATCATCCCCTCCATCATACCCATTATTATCCCCTCCATCATACCCATTATTATCCCCTCCATCATACCCATTATTATCCCCTCCATTATCTCCATCATCCCCACCATCATACCCATTATCATCCCCTCCATCATACCCATTATCATCCCCTCCATTATCTCCATCATCCCCACCATCATACCCATTATTATCCCCACCATCATACCCATTATCATCCCATCCATCATACCCACCATCCCCACCATCATACCCATTATTATCCCCACCATCATACCCATTATCATCCCATCCATCATACCCACCATCCCCACCATCATACCCATTATTATCACCTCCATCATACCCATTATCATCCCCTCCATCATACCCATTATTATCACCTCCATCATACCCATTATTATCCCCTCCATCATACCCATTATTATCCCCTCCATCATCTCCATCATCCCCTCCATCATACCCATTATCATCCCTTCCATCATACCCATTATTATCCCCTCCATCATACCCATTATTATCCCCTCCATCATACCCATTATTATCCCCTCCATCATACCCATTATCATCCCTTCCATCATACCCATTATTATCCCCTCCATCATACCCATTATCATCCCCTCCATCATACCCATTATTATCCCCTCCATCATACCCATTATCATCCCCTCCATCATACCCATTATTATCCCCACCATCATACCCATTATTATCCCCTCCATCATACCCATTATCATCCCCTCCATCATACCCATTATTATCCCCACCATCATACCCATTATCATCCCCACCATCATACCCATTATCATCCCCTCCATCATACCCATTATTATCCCCTCCATCATACCCATTATCATCCCCTCCATCATACCCATTATCATCCCCACCATCATACCCACCATCCCCACCATCATACCCATTATTATCCCCACCATCATACCCATTATCATCCCCTCCATCATACCCATCATCCCCACCATCATACCCACCATCCCCAGCATCATACCCATTATTATCCCCACCATCATACCCATTATTATCCCCTCCATCATCTCCATCATCCCCTCCATCATCCCCACCATCATACCCATTATCATCCCCACCATCATACCCACCATCCCCACCATCATACCCATTATTATCCCCACCATCATACCCATTATCATCCCCTCCATCATACCCATCATCCCCACCATCATACCCACCATCCCCACCATCATACCCATTATTATCCCCTCCATCATACCCATCATCATCCCCTCCATCATCCCCATTATCATCCCCACCATCATACCCATTATCATCCCCTCCATCATACCCATTATCATCCCCTCCATCATACCCATTATTATCCCCACCATCATACCCATTATCATCCCCTCCATCATACCCATCATCCCCACCATCATACCCATTATTATCCCCACCATCATACCCATTATTATCCCCTCCATCATACCCATTATTATCCACTCCATCATACCCATTATTATCGCCTCCATCATACCCATTATTATCACCACCATCATACCCATTATTATCCCCTCCATCATACCCATTATTATCCCCACCATCATACCCATTATCATCCCCTCCATCATACCCATTATCATCCCCTCCATCATACCCATTATTATACCCTCCATCATACCCATTATTATCCCCTCCATCATACCCATTATTATCCACTCCATCATACCCATTATCATCCCCTCCATCATACCCATTATTATCCTCTCCATCATACCCATTATCATCCCCTCCATCATACCCATTATTATCCCCTCCATCATACCCATTATCATCCCCTCCATCATACCCATTATTATCCCCACCATCATACCCATTATTATCCCCTCCATCATACCCATTATTATCCCCACCATCATACCCATTATTATCCCCTCCATCATACCCATTATTATCACCTCCATCATCCCATCCATCATACCCACCATCCCCACCATCATACCCATTATTATCCCCACCATCATACCCATTATCATCCCATCCATCATACCCACCATCCCCACCATCATACCCATTATTATCACCACCATCATACCCATTATCATCCCCTCCATCATACCCATTATTATCCCCACCATCATACCCATTATCATCCCCTCCATCATACCCATTATTATCCCCTCCATCATACCCATTATCATCCCCTCCATCATACCCATTATTATCCCCACCATCATACCCATTATTATCCCCTCCATCATACCCATTATTATCCCTCCATCATACCCATTATCATCCCCTCCATCATACTCATTATCATCCCCACCATCATACCCATTATTATCCCTCCATCATACCCATTATTATCCCCTCCATCATACCCATTATCATCCCCTCCATCATACCCATTATCATCCCCTCCATCATACCCATTATCATCCCCACCATCATACCCACCATCCCCACCATCATACCCATTATTATCCCCACCATCATACCCATTATCATCCCTCCATCATACCCATCATCCCCACCATCATACCCACCATCCCCACCATCATACCCATTATTATCCCCACCATCATACCCATTATTATCCCCTCCCTCATACCCATTATTATCCCCACCATCATACCCATTATTATCCCCTCCATCATACCCATTATTATCCCCTCCATCATACCCATTATTATCCCCTCCATCATACCCATTATTATCCCCTCCATCATCTCCATCATCCCCTCCATCATACCCATTATTATCCCCACCATCATACCCATTATTATCCCCTCCATCATACCCATTATCATCCCCTCCATCATACCCATTATCATCCCCTCCATCATACCCATTATTATCCCCTCCATCATACCCATTATTATCCCCTCCATCATACCCATTATCATCCCCTCCATCATACCTATTATCATCCCCTCCATCATACCCATTATTATCCCCACCATCATACCCATTATTATCCCCTCCCTCATACCCATTATTATCCCCACCATCATACCCATTATTATCCCCACCATCATACCCATTATCATCCCCTCCATCATACCCATTATTATCCCCTCCATCATACCCATTATTATCACCACCATCATACCCATTATCATCCCCTCCATCATACCCATTATTATCCCCTCCATCATACCCATTATCATCCCCTCCATCATACCCTTTATTATCCCCACCATCATCCCCATTATTATCCCCTCCATCATACCCATTATCATCCCCTCCATCATACCCATTATTATCCCCTCCATCATCTCCATCATCCCCTCCATCATACCCATTATTATCCCCTCCATCATACCCATTATCATCCCCTTCATCATACCCATTATTATCCCCTCCATCATACCCATTATCATCCCCTCCATCATACCCATTATTATCCCCTCCATCATACCCATTATCATCCCCTCCATCATACCCATTATTATCCCCACCATCATACCCATTATTATCCCCTCCATCATACCCATTATTATCCCCACCATCATACCCATTATTATCCCCTCCATCATACCCATTATTATCCCCTCCATCATCCCATCCATCATACCCACCATCCCCACCATCATACCCATTATTATCCCCACCATCATACCCATTATCATCCCATCCATCATACCCACCATCCCCACCATCATACCCATTATTATCACCACCATCATACCCATTATCATCCCCTCCATCATACCCATTATTATCCCCACCATCATACCCATTATCATCCCCTCCATCATACCCATTATTATCCCCTCCATCATACCCATTATCATCCCCTCCATCATACCCATTATTATCCCCACCATCATACCCATTATTATCCCCTCCATCATACCCATTATTATCCCTCCATCATACCCATTATCATCCCCTCCATCATACTCATTATCATCCCCACCATCATACCCATTATTATCCCCTCCATCATACCCATTATTATCCCCTCCATCATACCCATTATCATCCCCTCCATCATACCCATTATCATCCCCTCCATCATACCCATTATCATCCCCACCATCATACCCACCATCCCCACCATCATACCCATTATTATCCCCACCATCATACCCATTATCATCCCCTCCATCATACCCATCATCCCCACCATCATACCCACCATCCCCACCATCATACCCATTATTATCCCCACCATCATACCCATTATTATCCCCTCCCTCATACCCATTATTATCCCCACCATCATACCCATTATTATCCCCTCCATCATACCCATTATTATCCCCTCCATCATACCCATTATTATCCCCTCCATCATACCCATTATTATCCCCTCCATCATCTCCATCATCCCCTCCATCATACCCATTATTATCCCCTCCATCATACCCATTATTATCCCCACCATCATACCCATTATTATCCCCTCCATCATACCCATTATTATCCCCTCCATCATACCCATTATTATCCCCACCATCATACCCATTATTATCCCCTCCATCATACCCATTATCATCCCCTCCATCATACCCATTATTATCCCCACCATCATACCCATTATCATCCCCACCATCATACCCATTATTATCCCCTCCATCATACCCATTATTATCCCCACCATCATACCCATTATTATCCCCTCCATCATACCCATTATTATCCCCTCCATCATCTCCATCATCCCCACCATCATACCCATTATCATCCCCTCCATCATACCCATTATTATCCCCTCCATCATACCCATTATTATCCCCACCATCATACCCATTATTATCCCCTCCATCATACCCATTATTATCCCCTCCATCATACCCATTATTATCCCCTCCATCATACCCATTATTATCCCCTCCATCATACCCATTATTATCCCCTCCATCATCTCCATCATCCCCTCCATCATACCCATTATCATCCCCACCATCATACCCATTATTATCCCCTCCATCATACCCATTATTATCCCCACCATCATACCCATTATTATCCCCTCCATCATACCCATTATTATCCCCTCCATCATCTCCATCATCCCCTCCATCATACCCATTATTATCCCCTCCATCATACCCATTATTATCCCCTCCATCATCTCCATCATCCCCTCCATCATACCCATTATTATCCCCTCCATCATACCCATTATTATCCCCACCATCATACCCATTATTATCCCCTCCATCATACCCATTATTATCCCCTCCATCATACCCATTATTATCCCCTCCATCATACCCATTATTATCCCCTCCATCATACCCATTATTATCCCCTCCATCATCTCCATCATCCCCTCCATCATACCCATTATTATCCCCTCCATCATCTCCATCATCCCCTCCATCATACCCATTATTATCCCCTCCATCATACCCATTATTATCCCCTCCATCATCTCCATCATCCCCTCCATCATACCCATTATTATCCCCTCCATCATCTCCATCATCCCCTCCATCATACCCATTATTATCCCCACCATCATACCCATTATTATCCCCTCCATCATCTCCATCATCCCTCCATCATACCCATTATTATCCCCACCATCATACCCATTATTATCCCCTCCATCATCTCCATCATCCCCTCCATCATACCCATTATTATCCCCACCATCATACCCATTATTATCCCCTCCATCATCTCCATCATCCCCTCCATCATACCCATTATTATCCCCTCCATCATACCCATTATTATCCCCTCCATCATACCCATTATTATCCCCTCCATCATACCCATTATTATCCCCTCCATCATACCCATTATTATCACCACCATAATACCCATTATCATCCCCTCCATCATACCCATTATTATCCCCACCATCATACCCATTATTATCCCCTCCATCATCTCCATCATCCCCACCATCATACCCATTATTATCCCCACCATCATACCCATTATCATCCCATCCATCATACCCACCATCCCCACCATCATACCCATTATTATCCCCACCATCATACCCATTATCATCCCATCCATCATACCCACCATCCCCACCATCATACCCATTATTATCACCTCCATCATACCCATTATCATCCCCTCCATCATACCCATTATTATCACCTCCATCATACCCATTATTATCCCCTCCATCATACCCATTATTATCCCCTCCATCATCTCCATCATCCCCTCCATCATACCCATTATCATCCCTTCCATCATACCCATTATTATCCCCTCCATCATACCCATTATTATCCCCTCCATCATACCCATTATTATCCCCTCCATCATACCCATTATCATCCCTTCCATCATACCCATTATTATCCCCTCCATCATACCCATTATCATCCCCTCCATCATACCCATTATTATCCCCTCCATCATACCCATTATCATCCCCTCCATCATACCCATTATTATCCCCACCATCATACCCATTATTATCCCCTCCATCATACCCATTATCATCCCCTCCATCATACCCATTATTATCCCCACCATCATACCCATTATCATCCCCACCATCATACCCATTATCATCCCCTCCATCATACCCATTATTATCCCCTCCATCATACCCATTATCATCCCCTCCATCATACCCATTATCATCCCCACCATCATACCCACCATCCCCACCATCATACCCATTATTATCCCCACCATCATACCCATTATCATCCCCTCCATCATACCCATCATCCCCACCATCATACCCACCATCCCCAGCATCATACCCATTATTATCCCCACCATCATACCCATTATTATCCCCTCCATCATCTCCATCATCCCCTCCATCATCCCCACCATCATACCCATTATCATCCCCACCATCATACCCACCATCCCCACCATCATACCCATTATTATCCCCACCATCATACCCATTATCATCCCCTCCATCATACCCATCATCCCCACCATCATACCCACCATCCCCACCATCATACCCATTATTATCCCCTCCATCATACCCATCATCATCCCCTCCATCATCCCCATTATCATCCCCACCATCATACCCATTATCATCCCCTCCATCATACCCATTATCATCCCCTCCATCATACCCATTATTATCCCCACCATCATACCCATTATCATCCCCTCCATCATACCCATCATCCCCACCATCATACCCATTATTATCCCCACCATCATACCCATTATTATCCCCTCCATCATACCCATTATTATCCACTCCATCATACCCATTATTATCCCCTCCATCATACCCATTATTATCACCACCATCATACCCATTATTATCCCCTCCATCATACCCATTATTATCCCCACCATCATACCCATTATCATCCCCTCCATCATACCCATTATCATCCCCTCCATCATACCCATTATTATACCCTCCATCATACCCATTATTATCCCCTCCATCATACCCATTATTATCCACTCCATCATACCCATTATCATCCCCTCCATCATACCCATTATTATCCCCTCCATCATACCCATTATCATCCCCTCCATCATACCCATTATTATCCCCTCCATCATACCCATTATCATCCCCTCCATCATACCCATTATTATCCCCACCATCATACCCATTATTATCCCCTCCATCATACCCATTATTATCCCCACCATCATACCCATTATTATCCCCTCCATCATACCCATTATTATCCCATCTCCATCATCCCATCCATCATACCCACCATCCCCACCATCATACCCATTATTATCCCCACCATCATACCCATTATCATCCCATCCATCATACCCACCATCCCCACCATCATACCCATTATTATCACCACCATCATACCCATTATCATCCCCTCCATCATACCCATTATTATCCCCACCATCATACCCATTATCATCCCCTCCATCATACCCATTATTATCCCCTCCATCATACCCATTATCATCCCCTCCATCATACCCATTATTATCCCCACCATCATACCCATTATTATCCCCTCCATCATACCCATTATTATCCCTCCATCATACCCATTATCATCCCCTCCATCATACTCATTATCATCCCCACCATCATACCCATTATTATCCCCTCCATCATACCCATTATTATCCCCTCCATCATACCCATTATCATCCCCTCCATCATACCCATTATCATCCCCTCCATCATACCCATTATCATCCCCACCATCATACCCACCATCCCCACCATCATACCCATTATTATCCCCACCATCATACCCATTATCATCCCCTCCATCATACCCATCATCCCCACCATCATACCCACCATCCCCACCATCATACCCATTATTATCCCCACCATCATACCCATTATTATCCCCTCCCTCATACCCATTATTATCCCCACCATCATACCCATTATTATCCCCTCCATCATACCCATTATTATCCCCTCCATCATACCCATTATTATCCCCTCCATCATACCCATTATTATCCCCTCCATCATCTCCATCATCCCCTCCATCATACCCATTATTATCCCCACCATCATACCCATTATTATCCCCTCCATCATACCCATTATCATCCCCTCCATCATACCCATTATCATCCCCTCCATCATACCCATTATTATCCCCTCCATCATACCCATTATTATCCCCTCCATCATACCCATTATCATCCCCTCCATCATACCTATTATCATCTCCATCATACCCATTATTATCCCCACCATCATACCCATTATTATCCCCTCCCTCATACCCATTATTATCCCCACCATCATACCCATTATTATCCCCACCATCATACCCATTATCATCCCTCCATCATACCCATTATTATCCCCTCCATCATACCCATTATTATCACCACCATCATACCCATTATCATCCCCTCCATCATACCCATTATTATCCCCTCCATCATACCCATTATCATCCCCTCCATCATACCCTTTATTATCCCCACCATCATCCCCATTATTATCCCCTCCATCATACCCATTATCATCCCCTCCATCATACCCATTATTATCCCCTCCATCATCTCCATCATCCCCTCCATCATACCCATTATTATCCCCTCCATCATACCCATTATCATCCCCTCCATCATACCCATTATTATCCCCTCCATCATACCCATTATCATCCCCTCCATCATACCCATTATTATCCCCTCCATCATACCCATTATCATCCCCTCCATCATACCCATTATTATCCCCTCCATCATCTCCATCATCCCCTCCATCATACCCATTATTATCCCCTCCATCATACCCATTATTATCCCCACCATCATACCCATTATTATCCCCTCCATCATACCCATTATTATCCCCACCATCATACCCATTATTATCCCCACCATCATACCCATTATCATCCCCTCCATCATACCCATCATCTCCATCATCCCCACCATCATACCCATTATCATCCCCTCCATCATACCCATCATCTCCATCATACCCATTATCATCCCATCCATCATACCCATCACCCCCATCATCATACCCACCGTCAACCCCATCATCATCCCCAACGTCATCCCCATCATCATCCCCACCGTCAGTCCCATTATCATCCCAGACATCATACCATTCATCATCCCCATCATCCCCACCATAAGCACCATCATCCCCATCATCCAAAAAGCACCAAAATTACCATCAACATCCTCACCCTACCCATCATCCCCATCATCACATCATCCTCATCATTACCATAATCCTCATCATCATCCTCATCCCCATCATCACCCCCATCATTACTATCATCCCCATCATAGCCATCATCCCCACAATAATCACCATAATCATCATCATCCTCATCCACATCCCCATCATTATCATCATCCCCATCATTACCATCATCAAATACATCATCCCCATCATCTCAATCATCCC
Organism: Oncorhynchus masou masou; assembly: GCF_036934945.1. Lineage (NCBI taxonomy): Eukaryota > Metazoa > Chordata > Actinopteri > Salmoniformes > Salmonidae > Oncorhynchus > Oncorhynchus masou. The sequence goes on along the minus strand of NC_088231.1, from coordinate 31,748,225 downwards.
CATCATCCCCGTAATCACTATCATCCCCATCCTCCCCACCATCATCCCCACCATCATACCCATCATCCCCACGATCATCCCCACCATCATACCCACCACCACCACCATCATCCCCACCATCATACCCATTATCATCCCCACTATCACACCCATCATACCCACGGTCATCCCCATCATCATCCCCACCGTCATTCCCATCAACCTCATCATCCCCGTCATCCCCACCATCCTCTCCATCATTCCCATCCCCACCATCATCCCCATCATCTCAATCATCCCCATCATCCCCGTAATCACTATCATCCCCACCCTCCCCACCATCATCCCCACCATCATACCCATCATCCCCACGATCATCCCCACCATCATACCCACCACCACCACCATCATCCCCACCATCATACCCATTATCATCCCCTCCATCATCCCCACCATCATACCCATTATCATCCCCTCCATCATACCCATCATCTCCATCATACCCATTATCATCCCATCCATCATACCCATCATCATACCCACCGTCAACCCCATCATCATCCCCAACGTCATCCCCATCATCATCCCCACCGTCAGTCCCATTATCATCCCAGACATCATACCATTCATCATCCCCATCATCCCCACCATAAGCACCATCATCCCCATCATCCAAAAAGCACCAAAATTACCATCAACATCCTCACCCTACCCATCATCCCCATCATCACATCATCCTCATCATTACCATAATCCTCATCATCATCATCCTCATCCCCATCATCACCCCCATCATTACTATCATCCCCATCATAGCCATCATCCCCACAATAATCACCATAATCATCATCATCCTCATCCACATCCCCATCATCATCATCATCCCCATCATTACCATCATCAAATACATCATCCCCATCATCTCAATCATCCCCATCATCCCCGTAATCACTATCATCCCCATCCTCCCCACCATCATACCCATCATCCCCACGATCATCCCCACCATCATACCCACCACCACCACCATCATCCCCACCATCATACCCATTATCATCCCCACTATCACACCCATCATACCCACGGTCATCCCCATCATCATCCCCACCGTCATTCCCATCAACCTCATCATCCCCGTCATCCCCACCATCCTCTCCATCATTTCCATCCCCACCATCATCCCCATCATCATCTCAATCATCCCCACCATCATCAACATAATCACTATTATCTCCATCATCCCCATCATTTCTATCGTCTCCAACATCTCCATCAGCCCCATCATCATCCCACAAGCACCATCATCACCATCATCATCACCATCTTCACCATCATCATCCTCATCCCCATCATCATCCCAATCATTCCTATCATCCCACTCATTCCCATCCTCCCCATCATTACCCTCATCATCATCATCCCCATTATTACCATAATCACCATCATCATCCTCATCCCCATCATCCCCATCATCTCCATCATCATCCCCATAATCCCCATCATCTCCATCATCCCCATTATCCCCATCATCTCCATCATCCCCATCATCATCCCCATCATCCCCATTATCCCCATCATCTCCATCATCATGCCCATAATCTCCATCATCTCCATCATCATGCCCATAATCTCCATCATCTCCATCATCCCCATCATCATCCCCTTCATCCCCATCATCCCCATTATCCCCATCATCATCCCCATTATCCCCATCATCTCCATCATCCCCATCATCATCCCCATCATAACCATCATCCCCATCATCTCCATCATCTCCATCATCATCTCCATCATCCCCATCATCCCCATCATCCCCATCATCGCCATCATCTCCATCATCATCCCCATCATCTCCATCATCATCCCCATCATCCCCATCATAACCATCATCCCCATCATCTCCATCATCTCCATCATCATCCCCATCATCTCCATCATCATCCCCATCATCCCCATCATAACCATCATCCCCATCATCTCCATCATCCCCATCATCATCCCCATAATCCCCATCATCTCCATCATCATCCCCATCATCTCCATCATCCCCATCATAACCATAATCCCCATCATCCCCATCATCATCCCCATAATCCCCATCATCTCCATCATCCCCATCATCCCCATAATCCCCATCCCCATAATCCCCATCATCTCCATCATCCCCATCATCATCCCCATAATCCCCATCATCTCCATCATCATCCCCATCATCTCCATCATCATCCCCATCATCCCCATCATCCCCATCATCTCCATCATCCCATCATCCCCATCATCATCCCCATCATCCCCATCATAATCCCCATCATCATCCCCATCATCCCCATCATTCCCATCATCCCCATCATCTCCATCATCCCCATCATCCCCATCATCATCCCCATCATCCCCATCATAATCCCCATCATCATCCCCATCATCCCCATCATCCCCATCATTCCCATCATTACCATAATGCCCATCATCTCCATCATCTCCATCATCATCCCCATCATCCCCATCATAACCATCATCCCCATCATCTCCATCATCATCTCCATCATCTCCATCATCCCCATCATTCCCATCATCCCCATCATCCCCATCATCCCCATCATCTCCATCATCATCCCCATCATCCCCATCATTCCCATCATCCCCATCATCCCCATCATCTCCATCATTCCCATCATCCCCATCATCTCCATCATCCCCATCATCCCCATCATCTCCATAATCCCCATCATCCCCATCATCTCCATAATCCCCATCATAATCCCCATCATCCCCATCATTCCCATCATTACCATCATCCCCATCATTCCCATCATGTCCATTAGCTCTGACAAATTGAAAACCCTAGTCATTGGTGACTCCATTACCCGCAATATTAGACTTAAAACGAATCATCCAGCAATCATACACAGTTTACCAGGGGGCAGGGCTACCGACGTTAAGGCTAATCTGAAGATGGTGCTGGCTAAAGCTAAAACTGGCGAGAGTAGAGAGTATAGAGATACTGTTATCCACGTCGGCACCAACGATGTTAGGATGAAACAGTCAGAGAGTCTGAGAGAGTCTCACAACTCAATCTCTGGTTGAAAATTGTTTTTGCCCCTCAAAAAGATAGAATTTGTAGATAATTGGCCCTCTTTCTGGGACTCACCCACAAACAGGACCAAGCCTGGCCTGCTGAGGAGTGACGGACTCCATCCAAGCTGGAGGGGTGCTCTCATCTTATCTACCAACATAGACAGGGCTCTAACTCCTCTAGCTCCACAATGAAATAGGGTGCAGGACAGGCAGCAGGCTGTTAGTCAGCTTAGTGGAGTCTGCCACTAGCACAGTCAGTGTCGTCATCTCAGCTATCCCCATTGAGACCATGCCTGTGCCTCGATTTAGGTTGGGCAAAACTAAACATGGCGATGTTTGCCTTAGCAATCTCACTGGAATATAGACCTCCTCCATTCCTGTCATTATTGACAGAGATCATGATATCTCACATCTGAAAATAGGGCTACTTAATGTTAGATCCCTCACTTCCAAGGCAGTTGTAGTCAATGAACTAATCACTGATCATAATCTTGATGTGATTGGCCTGACTGAAACATGGCTTAAGCCTGATGAATTGACTGTGTTAAATGAGGCCTCACCTCCTGGCTACACTGGTGACCATATCCCCCGTGCATCCCGCAAAGGCGGAGGGGTTGCTAACATTTACGAGCAAATTTCAATTTTCATAAAAAACAACAACTGTTTTCGTCTTTTGAAAACTATGCAGCCGACTCAATCACTTTTTATAGCTACTGTTTACAGGCCTCCTGGGCCATATACAGCGTTCCTCATTGAGTTCCCTGAATTCCTATCTGACCTTGTAGTCATAGCAGATAATATTCTTATCTTTGGTGACTTTAATATTCACATGGAAAAGTCCACAGACCCACTCCAAAAGGCTTTCGCAGCCATCATCGACTCCGTGGGTTTTGTCCAACATGTCTCCGGACCTACTCACTGCCACAGTCATACTCTGGACCTAGAATTGTCCTGTGGAAAAAATATTGTGGATCTTAATGTTTTTCCTCATAATCGTGGACTATCGGACCACCATTTTATTACGTTTGCAATCGCAACAAATAATCTGCTCAGACCCCAACCAGGGAGCATCAAAAGTCGTGCTATAAATTCTCGGACAACCCAAAGATTCCTAGATACCCTTCCAAACTCCCTCCACCTACCCAAGGACGTCAGAGGACAAACATAAGTTAACCATCTAACTGAGGAACTCAATTTAAACTTGCGTAATACCCTAGATGCAGTCCCACTCCTAAAAACAAAAAACATTTGTCCTAAGAAACTAGCTCCCTGGTATAGAGAAAATATCCGAGCTCTGAAGCTTCCAGAACATTGGAACAGAAATGGCGCCACACCAAACTGGAAGTCTTCCGACTAGCTTGGAAAGACAGTACCGTGCAGTATCGAAGAGCCCTCACTGCTGCTACACCAAACTGGAAGTCTTCTGACTAGCTTTTTAAAGACAGTACCGTGCAGTATCGAAG
>NC_088231.1:31678708-31738708 GCF_036934945.1 Oncorhynchus masou masou | reverse complement strand
CGGCCTATAGACTGTGATAGAGAACGGCCCATAGACTGTGATAGAGAAAGGCCTATAGACTGTGAGCTGTGATAGAGAATGGCCTATAGACTGTGATAGAGAACGGCCTACAGACTGTGATAGAGAACGGCCTATAGACTGTGAGCTGTGATAGAGAACAGCCTATAGACTGTGATAGAGAACGGCCTATAGACTGTGATAGAGAACTGCCTATAGACTGTGATAGAGAACGGCCTATAGACTGTGATAGAGAACGGCCTATAGACTGTGAGCTGTGATAGAGAACGGCCTACAGACTGTGATAGAGAACGGCCTATAGACTGTGATAGAGAACGGCCTATAGACTGTGAGCTGTGATAGAGAACGGCCTACAGACTGTGATAGAGAACAGCCTATAGACTGTGAGCTGTGATAGAGAACGGCTAACAGACTGTGATAGAGAACGGCCTATAGACTGTGATAGAAAACTGCCTATAGACTGTGATAGAGAACTGCCTATAGACTGTGATAGAGAACGGCCTATAGACTGTGAGCTGTGATAGAGAACGGCCTATAGACTGTGAGCTGTGATAGAGAACGGCCTATAGACTGTGATAGAGAACGGCCTATAGACTGTGATAGAGAACGTTCTATAGACTGTGATAGAGAACGGCCCATAGACTGTGAGCTGTGATAGAGAACGGCCTATAGACTGTGAGCTGTGATAGAGAATGGCCTATAGACTGTGATAGAGAACGGCCTATAGACTGTGAGCTGTGATAGAGAACGGCCTATAGACTGTGAGCTGTGATAGAGAACGGCCTATAGACTGTGAGCTGTGATAGAGAACGGACTATAGACTGTGATAGAGGACGGCCCATAGACTGTGATAGAGAACGGCCTATAGACTTTGAGCTGTGATAGAGAACGGCCTATAGACTGTGAGCTGTGATAGAGAACGGCCTATAGACTGTGATAGAGAACGGCCTAAAGACTGTGATAGAGAACTGCCTATAGACTGTGATAGAGAACGGCCTATAGACTGTGAGCTGTGATAGAGAACGGCCTATAGACTGTGATAGAGAACGGCCCATAGACTGTGATAGAGAACGGCCTATAGACTGTGAGCTGTGATAGAGAATGGCCTATAGACTGTGATAGATAACGGCCCATAGACTGTGATAGAGAACGGCCTATAGACTGTGAGCTGTGATAGAGAATGGCCTATAGACTGTGATAGAGAACGGCCTATAGACTGTGATAGAGAACGGCCTATAGGCTGTGATAGAGAACGGCCTATAGACTGTGATAGAGAACGGCCTATAGACTGTGATAGAGAACGGCCTATAGACTGTGATAGAGAACGGCCCATAGACTGTGATAGAGAACGGCCCATAGACTGTGATAGAGAACGGCCTATAGACTGTGAGCTGTGATAGAGAATGGCCTATAGACTGTGATAGAGAACGGCCTACAGACTGTGATAGAGAACGGACTATAGACTGTGATAGAGAACGGCCTATAGACTGTGATAGAGAACGGCCCATAGTCTGTGATAGAGAACGGCCTATAGACTGTGATAGAGAACGGCCTATAGACTGTGAGCTGTGATAGAGAACGGCCTATAGACTGTGATAGAGAACGGCCTATAGACTGTGAGCTGTGATAGAGAACGGCCTATAGACTGTGATAGAGAACGGCCTATAGACTGTGATAGAGAACGGCCCATAGACTGTGATAGAGAACGGCCTATAGACTGTGATAGAGAACGGCCTATAGACTGTGAGCTGTGATAGAGAACGGCCTATAGACTGTGATAGAGAACAGCCTATAGACTGTGATAGAGAACGGCCCATAGACTGTGATAGAGAACGGCCTATAGACTGTGATAGAGAACGGCCTATAGACTGTGGGCTGTGATAGAGAACGGCCTATAGACTGTGATAGAGAACTGCCTATAGACTGTGATAGAGAACGGCCTATAGACTGTGAGCTGTGATAGAGAACGGCCCATAGACTGTGAGCTGTGATAGAGAACGGCCTATAGACTGTGATAGAGAACGGCCTATAGACTGTGATAGAGAACGGCCTATAGACTGTGATAGAGAACAGCCTATAGACTGTGGGCTGTGATAGAGAACGGTCTATAGACTGTGAGCTGTGATAGAGAACGGCCTATAGACTGTGATAGAGAACGGCCTATAGACTGTGAGCTGTGATAGAGAACAGCCTATAGACTGTGATAGAGAACGGCCTATAGACTGTGATAGAGAACGGCCTATAGACTGTGAGCTGTGATAGAGAACGGCCTACAGACTGTGATAGAGAACGGCCTATAGACTGTGATAGAGAACGGCCTATAGACTGTGAGCTGTGATAGAGAACGGCCTACAGACTGTGATAGAGAACAGCCTATAGACTGTGAGCTGTGATAGAGAACGGCTAACAGACTGTGATAGAGAACGGCCTATAGACTGTGATAGAAAACTGCCTATAGACTGTGATAGAGAACTGCCTATAGACTGTGATAGAGAACGGCCTATAGACTGTGAGCTGTGATAGAGAACGGCCTATAGACTGTGAGCTGTGATAGAGAACGGCCTATAGACTGTGATAGAGAACGGCCTATAGACTGTGATAGAGAACGTTCTATAGACTGTGATAGAGAACGGCCCATAGACTGTGAGCTGTGATAGAGAACGGCCTATAGACTGTGAGCTGTGATAGAGAATGGCCTATAGACTGTGATAGAGAACGGCCTATAGACTGTGAGCTGTGATAGAGAACGGCCTATAGACTGTGAGCTGTGATAGAGAACGGCCTATAGACTGTGAGCTGTGATAGAGAACGGACTATAGACTGTGATAGAGGACGGCCCATAGACTGTGATAGAGAACGGCCTATAGACTTTGAGCTGTGATAGAGAACGGCCTATAGACTGTGAGCTGTGATAGAGAACGGCCTATAGACTGTGATAGAGAACGGCCTAAAGACTGTGATAGAGAACTGCCTATAGACTGTGATAGAGAACGGCCTATAGACTGTGAGCTGTGATAGAGAACGGCCTATAGACTGTGATAGAGAACGGCCCATAGACTGTGATAGAGAACGGCCTATAGACTGTGAGCTGTGATAGAGAATGGCCTATAGACTGTGATAGATAACGGCCCATAGACTGTGATAGAGAACGGCCTATAGACTGTGAGCTGTGATAGAGAATGGCCTATAGACTGTGATAGAGAACGGCCTATAGACTGTGATAGAGAACGGCCTATAGGCTGTGATAGAGAACGGCCTATAGACTGTGATAGAGAACGGCCTATAGACTGTGATAGAGAACGGCCTATAGACTGTGATAGAGAACGGCCCATAGACTGTGATAGAGAACGGCCCATAGACTGTGATAGAGAACGGCCTATAGACTGTGAGCTGTGATAGAGAATGGCCTATAGACTGTGATAGAGAACGGCCTACAGACTGTGATAGAGAACGGACTATAGACTGTGATAGAGAACGGCCTATAGACTGTGATAGAGAACGGCCCATAGTCTGTGATAGAGAACGGCCTATAGACTGTGATAGAGAACGGCCTATAGACTGTGAGCTGTGATAGAGAACGGCCTATAGACTGTGATAGAGAACGGCCTATAGACTGTGAGCTGTGATAGAGAACGGCCTATAGACTGTGATAGAGAACGGCCTATAGACTGTGATAGAGAACGGCCCATAGACTGTGATAGAGAACGGCCTATAGACTGTGATAGAGAACGGCCTATAGACTGTGAGCTGTGATAGAGAACGGCCTATAGACTGTGATAGAGAACAGCCTATAGACTGTGATAGAGAACGGCCCATAGACTGTGATAGAGAACGGCCTATAGACTGTGATAGAGAACGGCCTATAGACTGTGGGCTGTGATAGAGAACGGCCTATAGACTGTGATAGAGAACGGCCTATAGACTGTGATAGAGAACGGCCTATAGACTGTGGGCTGTGATAGAGAACGGCCTATAGACTGTGAGCTGTGATAGAGAACGGCCTATAGACTGTGATAGAGAACGGCCTATAGACTGTGATAGAGAACGGCCTATAGACTGTGATAGAGAACAGCCTATAGACTGTGGGCTGTGATAGAGAACGGTCTATAGACTGTGAGCTGTGATAGAGAACGGCCTATAGACTGTGATAGAGAACGGCCTATAGACTGTGAGCTGTGATAGAGAACAGCCTATAGACTGTGATAGAGAACGGCCCATAGACTGTGATAGAGAACGGCCTATAGACTGTGAGCTGTGATAGAGAACGGCCTATAGACTGTGATAGAGAACAGCCTATAGACTGTGATAGAGAACGGCCCATAGACTGTGATAGAGAACGGCCTATAGACTGTGATAGAGAACGGCCTATAGACTGTGGGCAGTGATAGAGAATGGCCTATAGACTGTGATAGAGAACGGCCTATAGAGAACGGCCTATAGACTGTGAGCTGTGATAGAGAACGGCCTATAGACTGTGAGCTGTGATCGAGAACGGCCTATAGACTGTGATAGAGAACGGCCTATAGACTGTGATAGAGAACGGCCTATAGACTGTGAGCTGTGATAGAGAACGGCCTATAGACTGTGATAGAGAACGGCCTATAGACTGTGATAGAGAACGGCCTATAGACTGTGAGCTGTGATAGAGAACGGCCTATAGACTGTGATAGAGAACGGCCTATAGACTGTGATAGAGAACGGCCCATAGACTGTGATAGAGAACGGCCTATAGACTGTGATAGAGAACGGCCTATAGACTGTGATAGAGAACGGCCTATAGACTGTGATAGAGAACGGCCTATAGACTGTGAGCTGTGATAGAGAACGGCCTATAGACTGTGAGCTGTGATAGAGAACAGCCTATAGACTGTGATAGAGAACGGCCCATAGACTGTGATAGAGAACAGCCTATAGACTGTGAGCTGTGATAGAGAACGGCCCATAGACTGTGAGCTGTGATAGAGAACGGCCTATAGACTGTGATAGAGAACGGCCTATAGACTGTGAGCTCTGATAGAGAACGGCCCATAGACTGTGAGCTGTGATAGAGAACGGCCTATAGACTGTGAGCTGTGATAGAGAAAGGCTTATAGACTGTGAGCTGTGATAGAGAACAGCCTATAGACTGTGATAGAGAACGGCCTATAGACTATGAGCTGTGATAGAGAACGGCCTATAGACTGTGAGCTGTGATAGAGAACAGCCTATAGACTGTGATAGAGAACGGCCCATAGACTGTGATAGAGAACAGCCTATAGACTGTGAGCTGTGATAGAGAACGGCCTATAGACTGTGATAGAGAACGGCCTATAGACTGTGATAGAGAACGGCCCATAGACTGTGATAGAGAACAGCCGATAGACTGTGAGCTGTGATAGAGAACGGCCTATAGACTGTGATAGAGAACGGCCCATAGACTGTGATAGAGAACGGCCTATAGACTGTGATAGAGAACTTCCTATAGACTGTGATAGAGAACGGCCTATAGACTGTGATAGAGAACTGCCTATAGAATGTGATAGAGAACGGCCTATAGACTGTGAGCTGTGATAGAGAACGGCCTATAGACTGTGATAGAGAACGGCCTATAGACTGTGAGCTGTGATAGAGAACGGCCTATAGACTGTGATAGAGAACGGCCTATAGACTGTGATAGAGAACGGCCGATAGACTGTGATAGAGAACAGCCTATAGACTGTGATAGAGAACGGCCCATAGACTGTGAGCTGTGATAGAGAACGGCCTATAGACTGTGATAGAGAACGGCCTATAGACTGTGAGCTGTGATAGAGAACGGCCTATAGACTGTGAGCTGTGATAGAGAAAGGCTTATAGACTGTGAGCTGTGATAGAGAACAGCCTATAGACTGTGATAGAGAACGGCCTATAGACTATGAGCTGTGATAGAGAACGGCCCATAGACTGTGAGCTGTGATAGAGAACGGCCTATAGACTATGAGCTGTGATAGAGAACGGCCTATAGACTGTGAGCTGTGATAGAGAACAGCCTATAGACTGTGATAGAGAACGGCCCATAGACTGTGATAGAGAACAGCCTATAGACTGTGAGCTGTGATAGAGAACGGCCTATAGACTGTGATAGAGAACGGCCTATAGACTGTGATAGAGAACGGCCTATAGACTGTGATAGAGAACGGCCCATAGACTGTGATAGAGAACAGCCGATAGACTGTGAGCTGTGATAGAGAACGGCCTATAGACTGTGATAGAGAACGGCCTATAGACTGTGATAGAGAACTGCCTATAGACTGTGATAGAGAACGGCCTATAGACTGTGATAGAGAACTGCCTATAGAATGTGATAGAGAACGGCCTATAGACTGTGAGCTGTGATAGAGAACGGCCTATAGACTGTGAGCTGTGATAGAGAACGGCCTATAGACTGTGATAGAGAACGGCCTATAGACTGTGATAGAGAACGGCCTATAGACTGTGATAGAGAACGGCCTATAGACTGTGAGCTGTGATAGAGAACGGCCTATAGACTGTGAGCTGTGATAGAGAACGGCCAATAGACTGTGAGCTGTGATAGAGAACGGCCTATAGACTGTGAGCTGTGATAGAGAACGGCCTATAGACTGTGAGCTGTGATAGAGAACGGCCTATAGACTGTGAGCTGTGATAGAGAACGGCCTATAGACTGTGAGCTGTGATAGAGAACGGCCTATAGACTGTGAGCTGTGATAGAGAACGGCCTAATGACTGTGAGCTGTGATAGAGAACGGCCTATAGACTGTGAGCTGTGATAGAGAACGGCCTATAGACTGTGATAGAGAACGGCCCATAGACTGTGATAGAGAACTGCCTATAGACTGCGATAGAGAACGGCCCATAGACTGTGATAGAGAACGGCCTATAGACTGTGATAGAGAACGGCCCATAGACTGTGATAGAGAAAGGCCTATAGACTGTGAGCTGTGATAGAGAACGGCCTATAGACTGTGATAGAGAACGGCCTATAGACTGTGAGCTGTGATAGAGAACGGCCTATAGACTGTGATAGAGAACGGCCCATAGACTGTGATAGAGAACGGCCCATAGACTGTGATAGAGAAAGGCCTATAGACTGTGAGCTGTGATAGAGAATGGCCTATAGACTGTGATAGAGAACGGCCTATAGACTGTGATAGAGAACTGCCTATAGACTGTGATAGAGAACTGCCTATAGACTGTGATAGAGAACGGCCTATAGACTGTGATAGAGAACGGCCTATAGACTGTGATAGAGAACGGCCTATAGACTGTGAGCTGTGATAGAGAACGGCCTACAGACTGTGATAGAGAACGGCCTATAGACTGTGATAGAGAACAGCCTATAGACTGTGAGCTGTGATAGAGAACGGCCTACAGACTGTGATAGAGAACAGCCTATAGACTGTGAGCTGTGATAGAGAACGGCCTACAGACTGTGATAGAGAACGGCCTATAGACTGTGATAGAAAACTGCCTATAGACTGTGATAGAGAACTGCCTATAGACTGTGATAGAGAACGGCCTATAGACTGTGATAGAGAACGGCCTATAGACTGTGAGCTGTGATAGAGAACAGCCTATAGACTGTGATAGAGAACGGCCTATAGACTGTGATAGAGAACGGCCTATAGACTGTGAGCTGTGATAGAGAACGGCCTATAGACTGTGAGCTGTGATAGAGAACAGCCTATAGACTGTGATAGAGAACGGCCTATAGACTGTGAGCTGTGATAGAGAACGGCCTATAGACTGTGAGCTGTGATAGAGAACGGCCTATAGACTGTGAGCTGTGAAAGAGAACAGCCTATAGACTGTGATAGAGAACAGCCCATAGACTGTGATAGAGAACAGCCTATAGACTGTGATAGAGAACGGCCTATAGACTGTGAGCTGTGATAGAGAACGGCCTATAGACTGTGAGCTGTGATAGAGAACGGCCTATAGACTGTGATAGAGAACGGCCCATAGACTGTGATAGAGAACGGCCTATAGACTGTGAGCTGTGATAGAGAATGGCCTATAGACTGTGATAGATAACGGCCCATAGACTGTGATAGAGAACGGCCTATAGACTGTGAGCTGTGATAGAGAACGGCCTATAGACTGTGAGCTGTGATAGAGAACGGCCTATAGACTGTGAGCTGTGATAGAGAACGGCCTATAGACTGTGAGCTGTGATAGAGAACGGCCTATAGACTGTGATAGAGAACGGCCTATAGACTGTGAGCTGTGATAGAGAACGGCCTATAGACTGTGAGCTGTGATAGAGAACGGCCTATAGACTGTGAGCTGTGATAGAGAACGGCCTATAGACTGTGATAGAGAACGGCCCATAGACTGTGATAGAGAACTGCCTATAGACTGCGATAGAGAACGGCCCATAGACTGTGATAGAGAACGGCCTATAGACTGTGATAGAGAACGGCCTATAGACTGTGAGCTGTGATAGAGAACGGCCTATAGACTGTGAGCTGTGATAGAGAACGGCCTATAGACTGTGATAGAGAACGGCCCATAGACTGTGATAGAGAAAGGCCTATAGACTGTGAGCTGTGATAGAGAATGGCCTATAGACTGTGATAGAGAACGGCCTACAGACTGTGATAGAGAACGGCCTATAGACTGTGAGCTGTGATAGAGAACAGCCTATAGACTGTGATAGAGAACGGCCTATAGACTGTGATAGAGAACTGCCTATAGACTGTGATAGAGAACTGCCTATAGCCTGTGATAGAGAACGGCCTATAGACTGTGATAGAGAACGGCCTATAGACTGTGAGCTGTGATAGAGAACGGCCTACAGACTGTGATAGAGAACGGCCTATAGACTGTGATAGAGAACGGCCTATAGACTGTGAGCTGTGATAGAGAACGGCCTACAGACTGTGATAGAGAACAGCCTATAGACTGTGAGCTGTGATAGAGAACGGCCTACAGACTGTGATAGAGAACGGCCTATAGACTGTGATAGAAAACTGCCTATAGACTGTGATAGAGAACTGCCTATAGACTGTGATAGAGAACGGCCTATAGACTGTGAGCTGTGATAGAGAACGGCCTATAGACTGTGAGCTGTGATAGAGAACGGCCTATAGACTGTGATAGAGAACGGCCTATAGACTGTGATAGAGAACGTTCTATAGACTGTGATAGAGAACGGCCCATAGACTGTGAGCTGTGATAGAGAACGGCCTATAGACTGTGAGCTGTGATAGAGAATGGCCTATAGACTGTGATAGAGAACGGCCTATAGACTGTGAGCTGTGATAGAGAACGGCCTATAGACTGTGAGCTGTGATAGAGAACGGCCTATAGACTGTGAGCTGTGATAGAGAACGGACTATAGACTGTGATAGAGGACGGCCCATAGACTGTGATAGAGAACGGCCTATAGACTTTGAGCTGTGATAGAGAACGGCCTATAGACTGTGAGCTGTGATAGAGAACGGCCTATAGACTGTGATAGAGAACGGCCTATAGACTGTGATAGAGAACTGCCTATAGACTGTGATAGAGAACGGCCTATAGACTGTGAGCTGTGATAGAGAACGGCCTATAGACTGTGATAGAGAACGGCCCATAGACTGTGATAGAGAACGGCCTATAGACTGTGAGCTGTGATAGAGAATGGCCTATAGACTGTGATAGATAACGGCCCATAGACTGTGATAGAGAACGGCCTATAGACTGTGAGCTGTGATAGAGAATGGCCTATAGACTGTGATAGAGAACGGCCTATAGACTGTGATAGAGAACGGCCTATAGGCTGTGATAGAGAACGGCCTATAGACTGTGATAGAGAACGGCCTATAGACTGTGATAGAGAACGGCCTATAGACTGTGATAGAGAACGGCCCATAGACTGTGATAGAGAACGGCCCATAGACTGTGATAGAGAACGGCCTATAGACTGTGAGCTGTGATAGAGAATGGCCTATAGACTGTGATAGAGAACGGCCTACAGACTGTGATAGAGAACGGACTATAGACTGTGATAGAGAACGGCCTATAGACTGTGATAGAGAACGGCCCATAGTCTGTGATAGAGAACGGCCTATAGACTGTGATAGAGAACGGCCTATAGACTGTGAGCTGTGATAGAGAACGGCCTATAGACTGTGATAGAGAACGGCCTATAGACTGTGAGCTGTGATAGAGAACGGCCTATAGACTGTGATAGAGAACGGCCTATAGACTGTGATAGAGAACGGCCCATAGACTGTGATAGAGAACGGCCTATAGACTGTGATAGAGAACGGCCTATAGACTGTGAGCTGTGATAGAGAATGGCCTATAGACTGTGATAGAGAACAGCCTATAGACTGTGATAGAGAACGGCCCATAGACTGTGATAGAGAACGGCCTATAGACTGTGATAGAGAACGGCCTATAGACTGTGGGCTGTGATAGAGAACGGCCTATAGACTGTGATAGAGAACGGCCTATAGACTGTGATAGAGAACGGCCTATAGACTGTGGGCTGTGATAGAGAACGGCCTATAGACTGTGAGCTGTGATAGAGAACGGCCTATAGACTGTGATAGAGAACGGCCTATAGACTGTGATAGAGAACGGCCTATAGACTGTGATAGAGAACAGCCTATAGACTGTGGGCTGTGATAGAGAACGGCCTATAGACTGTGAGCTGTGATAGAGAACGGCCTATAGACTGTGATAGAGAACGGCCTATAGACTGTGAGCTGTGATAGAGAACAGCCTATAGACTGTGATAGAGAACGGCCCATAGACTGTGATAGAGAACGGCCTATAGACTGTGAGCTGTGATAGAGAACGGCCTATAGACTGTGATAGAGAACAGCCTATAGACTGTGATAGAGAACGGCCCATAGACTGTGATAGAGAACGGCCTATAGACTGTGATAGAGAACGGCCTATAGACTGTGGGCAGTGATAGAGAATGGCCTATAGACTGTGATAGAGACGGCCTATAGAGAACGGCCTATAGACTGTGAGCTGTGATAGAGAACGGCCTATAGACTGTGAGCTGTGATAGAGAACGGCCTATAGACTGTGATAGAGAACGGCCTATAGACTGTGATAGAGAACGGCCTATAGACTGTGAGCTGTGATAGAGAACGGCCTATAGACTGTGATAGAGAACGGCCTATAGACTGTGATAGAGAACGGCCTATAGACTGTGAGCTGTGATAGAGAACGGCCTATAGACTGTGATAGAGAACGGCCTATAGACTGTGATAGAGAACGGCCCATAGACTGTGATAGAGAACGGCCTATAGACTGTGATAGAGAACGGCCTATAGACTGTGATAGAGAACGGCCTATAGACTGTGATAGAGAACGGCCTATAGACTGTGAGCTGTGATAGAGAACGGCCTATAGACTGTGAGCTGTGATAGAGAACAGCCTATAGACTGTGATAGAGAACGGCCCATAGACTGTGATAGAGAACAGCCTATAGACTGTGAGCTGTGATAGAGAACGGCCCATAGACTGTGAGCTGTGATAGAGAACGGCCTATAGACTGTGATAGAGAACGGCCTATAGACTGTGAGCTGTGATAGAGAACGGCCCATAGACTGTGAGCTGTGATAGAGAACGGCCTATAGACTGTGAGCTGTGATAGAGAAAGGCTTATAGACTGTGAGCTGTGATAGAGAACAGCCTATAGACTGTGATAGAGAACGGCCTATAGACTATGAGCTGTGATAGAGAACGGCCTATAGACTGTGAGCTGTGATAGAGAACAGCCTATAGACTGTGATAGAGAACGGCCCATAGACTGTGATAGAGAACAGCCTATAGACTGTGAGCTGTGATAGAGAACGGCCTATAGACTGTGATAGAGAACGGCCTATAGACTGTGATAGAGAACGGCCCATAGACTGTGATAGAGAACAGCCGATAGACTGTGAGCTGTGATAGAGAACGGCCTATAGACTGTGATAGAGAACGGCCCATAGACTGTGATAGAGAACGGCCTATAGACTGTGATAGAGAACTTCCTATAGACTGTGATAGAGAACGGCCTATAGACTGTGATAGAGAACTGCCTATAGAATGTGATAGAGAACGGCCTATAGACTGTGAGCTGTGATAGAGAACGGCCTATAGACTGTGATAGAGAACGGCCTATAGACTGTGAGCTGTGATAGAGAACGGCCTATAGACTGTGATAGAGAACGGCCTATAGACTGTGATAGAGAACGGCCGATAGACTGTGATAGAGAACAGCCTATAGACTGTGATAGAGAACGGCCCATAGACTGTGAGCTGTGATAGAGAACGGCCTATAGACTGTGATAGAGAACGGCCTATAGACTGTGAGCTGTGATAGAGAACGGCCTATAGACTGTGAGCTGTGATAGAGAAAGGCTTATAGACTGTGAGCTGTGATAGAGAACAGCCTATAGACTGTGATAGAGAACGGCCTATAGACTGTGAGCTGTGATAGAGAACGGCCTATAGACTGTGAGCTGTGATAGAGAAAGGCTTATAGACTGTGAGCTGTGATAGAGAACAGCCTATAGACTGTGATAGAGAACGGCCTATAGACTATGAGCTGTGATAGAGAACGGCCTATAGACTGTGAGCTGTGATAGAGAACAGCCTATAGACTGTGATAGAGAACGGCCCATAGACTGTGATAGAGAACAGCCTATAGACTGTGAGCTGTGATAGAGAACGGCCTATAGACTGTGATAGAGAACGGCCTATAGACTGTGATAGAGAACGGCCCATAGACTGTGATAGAGAACAGCCTATAGACTGTGAGCTGTGATAGAGAACGGCCTATAGACTGTGATAGAGAACGGCCTATAGACTGTGATAGAGAACTTCCTATAGACTGTGATAGAGAACGGCCTATAGACTGTGATAGAGAACTGCCTATAGAATGTGATAGAGAACGGCCTATAGACTGTGAGCTGTGATAGAGAACGGCCTATAGACTGTGAGCTGTGATAGAGAACGGCCTATAGACTGTGATAGAGAACGGCCTATAGACTGTGATAGAGAACGGCCCATAGACTGTGAGCTGTGATAGAGAACGGCCTATAGACTGTGATAGAGAACGGCCTATAGACTGTGAGCTGTGATAGAGAACGGCCCATAGACTGTGAGCTGTGATAGAGAACGGCCTATAGACTGTGAGCTGTGATAGAGAAAGGCTTATAGACTGTGAGCTGTGATAGAGAACAGCCTATAGACTGTGATAGAGAACGGCCTATAGACTATGAGCTGTGATAGAGAACGGCCAATAGACTGTGAGCTGTGATAGAGAACAGCCTATAGACTGTGATAGAGAACGGCCCATAGACTGTGATAGAGAACAGCCTATAGACTGTGAGCTGTGATAGAGAACGGCCTATAGACTGTGATAGAGAACGGCCTATAGACTGTGATAGAGAACGGCCCATACACTGTGATAGAGAACGGCCCATAGACTGTGATAGAGAACAGCCGATAGACTGTGAGCTGTGATAGAGAACGGCCTATAGACTGTGATAGAGAACGGCCCATAGACTGTGATAGAGAACGGCCTATAGACTGTGATAGAGAACGGCCTATAGACTGTGAGCTGTGATAGAGAACGGCCCATAGACTGTGATAGAGAACGGCCTATAGACTGTGAGCTGTGATAGAGAACGGCCTATAGACTGTGATAGAGAACGGCCTATAGACTGTGAGCTGTGATAGAGAACGGCCTATAGACTGTGATAGAGAACGGCCTATAGACTGTGATAGAGAACGGCCCATAGACTGTGATAGAGAACGGCCTATAGACTGTGATAGAGAACGGCCTATAGACTGTGAGCTGTGATAGAGAACGGCCTATAGACTGTGATAGAGAACGGCCCATAGACTGTGATAGAGAACGGCCTATAGACTGTGATAGAGAACGGCCTATAGACTGTGGGCTGTGATAGAGAACGGCCTATAGACTGTGATAGAGAACGGCCTATAGACTGTGATAGAGAACGGCCTATAGACTGTGGGCTGTGATAGAGAACGGCCTATAGACTGTGAGCTGTGATAGAGAACGGCCTATAGACTGTGATAGAGAACGGCCTATAGACTGTGATAGAGAACGGCCTATAGACTGTGATAGAGAACAGCCTATAGACTGTGGGCTGTGATAGAGAACGGCCTATAGACTGTGAGCTGTGATAGAGAACGGCCTATAGACTGTGATAGAGAACGGCCTATAGACTGTGAGCTGTGATAGAGAACAGCCTATAGACTGTGATAGAGAACGGCCCATAGACTGTGATAGAGAACGGCCTATAGACTGTGATAGAGAACAGCCTATAGACTGTGATAGAGAACGGCCCATAGACTGTGATAGAGAACGGCCTATAGACTGTGATAGAGAACGGCCTATAGACTGTGGGCAGTGATAGAGAATGGCCTATAGACTGTGATAGAGAACGGCCTATAGAGAACGGCCTATAGACTGTGAGCTGTGATAGAGAACGGCCTATAGACTGTGAGCTGTGATAGAGAACGGCCTATAGACTGTGATAGAGAACGGCCTATAGACTGTGATAGAGAACGGCCTATAGACTGTGATAGAGAACGGCCTATAGACTGTGATAGAGAACGGCCTATAGACTGTGATAGAGAACGGCCTATAGACTGTGAGCTGTGATAGAGAACGGCCTATAGACTGTGATAGAGAACGGCCTATAGACTGTGATAGAGAACGGCCCATAGACTGTGATAGAGAACGGCCTATAGACTGTGATAGAGAACTGCCTATAGAATGTGATAGAGAACGGCCTATAGACTGTGAGCTGTGATAGAGAACGGCCTATAGACTGTGAGCTGTGATAGAGAACGGCCTATAGACTGTGATAGAGAACGGCCTATAGACTGTGATAGAGAACGGCCCATAGACTGTGAGCTGTGATAGAGAACGGCCTATAGACTGTGATAGAGAACGGCCTATAGACTGTGAGCTGTGATAGAGAACGGCCCATAGACTGTGAGCTGTGATAGAGAACGGCCTATAGACTGTGAGCTGTGATAGAGAAAGGCTTATAGACTGTGAGCTGTGATAGAGAACAGCCTATAGACTGTGATAGAGAACGGCCTATAGACTATGAGCTGTGATAGAGAACGGCCAATAGACTGTGAGCTGTGATAGAGAACAGCCTATAGACTGTGATAGAGAACGGCCCATAGACTGTGATAGAGAACAGCCTATAGACTGTGAGCTGTGATAGAGAACGGCCTATAGACTGTGCTAGAGAACGGCCTATAGACTGTGATAGAGAACGGCCCATACACTGTGATAGAGAACGGCCCATAGACTGTGATAGAGAACAGCCGATAGACTGTGAGCTGTGATAGAGAACGGCCTATAGACTGTGATAGAGAACGGCCCATAGACTGTGATAGAGAACGGCCTATAGACTGTGATAGAGAACGGCCTATAGACTGTGAGCTGTGATAGAGAACGGCCCATAGACTGTGATAGAGAACGGCCTATAGACTGTGAGCTGTGATAGAGAACGGCCTATAGACTGTGATAGAGAACGGCCTATAGACTGTGAGCTGTGATAGAGAACGGCCTATAGACTGTGATAGAGAACGGCCTATAGACTGTGATAGAGAACGGCCTATAGACTGTGAGCTGTGATAGAGAACGGCCTATAGACTGTGATAGAGAACAGCCTATAGACTGTGATAGAGAACGGCCCATAGACTGTGATAGAGAACGGCCTATAGACTGTGATAGAGAACGGCCTATAGACTGTGGGCTGTGATAGAGAACGGCCTATAGACTGTGATAGAGAACGGCCTATAGACTGTGATAGAGAACGGCCTATAGACTGTGGGCTGTGATAGAGAACGGCCTATAGACTGTGAGCTGTGATAGAGAACGGCCTATAGACTGTGATAGAGAACGGCCTATAGACTGTGATAGAGAACGGCCTATAGACTGTGATAGAGAACAGCCTATAGACTGTGGGCTGTGATAGAGAACGGCCTATAGACTGTGAGCTGTGATAGAGAACGGCCTATAGACTGTGATAGAGAACGGCCTATAGACTGTGAGCTGTGATAGAGAACAGCCTATAGACTGTGATAGAGAACGGCCCATAGACTGTGATAGAGAACGGCCTATAGACTGTGAGCTGTGATAGAGAACGGCCTATAGACTGTGATAGAGAATAGCCTATAGACTGTGATAGAGAACGGCCCATAGACTGTGATAGAGAACGGCCTATAGACTGTGATAGAGAACGGCCTATAGACTGTGGGCAGTGATAGAGAATGGCCTATAGACTGTGATAGAGAACGGCCTATAGAGAACGGCCTATAGACTGTGAGCTGTGATAGAGAACGGCCTATAGACTGTGAGCTGTGATAGAGAACGGCCTATAGACTGTGATAGAGAACGGCCTATAGACTGTGATAGAGAACGGCCTATAGACTGTGAGCTGTGATAGAGAACGGCCTATAGACTGTGATAGAGAACGGCCTATAGACTGTGATAGAGAACGGCCTATAGACTGTGAGCTGTGATAGAGAACGGCCTATAGACTGTGATAGAGAACGGCCTATAGACTGTGATAGAGAACGGCCTATAGACTGTGATAGAGAACGGCCTATAGACTGTGATAGAGAACGGCCTATAGACTGTGATAGAGAACGGCCTATAGACTGTGATAGAGAACGGCCTATAGACTGTGAGCTGTGATAGAGAACGGCCTATAGACTGTGAGCTGTGATAGAGAACGGCCTATAGACTGTGATAGAGAACGGCCCATAGACTGTGATAGAGAACAGCCTATAGACTGTGAGCTGTGATAGAGAACGGCCTATAGACTGTGAGCTGTGATAGAGAACGGCCTATAGACTGTGATAGAGAACGGCCTATAGACTGTGAGCTGTGATAGAGAACGGCCCATAGACTGTGAGCTGTGATAGAGAACGGCCTATAGACTGTGA
This sequence comes from Oncorhynchus masou masou, assembly GCF_036934945.1. NCBI lineage: Eukaryota > Metazoa > Chordata > Actinopteri > Salmoniformes > Salmonidae > Oncorhynchus > Oncorhynchus masou. The sequence goes on along the minus strand of NC_088231.1, from coordinate 31,721,758 downwards.
GCTGTGATAGAGAAAGGCTTATAGACTGTGAGCTGTGATAGAGAACAGCCTATAGACTGTGATAGAGAACGGCCTATAGACTATGAGCTGTGATAGAGAACGGCCTATAGACTGTGAGCTGTGATAGAGAACAGCCTATAGACTGTGATAGAGAACGGCCCATAGACTGTGATAGAGAACAGCCTATAGACTGTGAGCTGTGATAGAGAACGGCCTATAGACTGTGATAGAGAACGGCCTATAGACTGTGATAGAGAACGGCCCATAGACTGTGATAGAGAACAGCCGATAGACTGTGAGCTGTGATAGAGAACGGCCTATAGACTGTGATAGAGAACGGCCCATAGACTGTGATAGAGAACGGCCTATAGACTGTGATAGAGAACTTCCTATAGACTGTGATAGAGAACGGCCTATAGACTGTGATAGAGAACTGCCTATAGAATGTGATAGAGAACGGCCTATAGACTGTGAGCTGTGATAGAGAACGGCCTATAGACTGTGATAGAGAACGGCCTATAGACTGTGAGCTGTGATAGAGAACGGCCTATAGACTGTGATAGAGAACGGCCTATAGACTGTGATAGAGAACGGCCGATAGACTGTGATAGAGAACAGCCTATAGACTGTGATAGAGAACGGCCCATAGACTGTGAGCTGTGATAGAGAACGGCCTATAGACTGTGATAGAGAACGGCCTATAGACTGTGAGCTGTGATAGAGAACGGCCTATAGACTGTGAGCTGTGATAGAGAAAGGCTTATAGACTGTGAGCTGTGATAGAGAACAGCCTATAGACTGTGATAGAGAACGGCCTATAGACTATGAGCTGTGATAGAGAACGGCCCATAGACTGTGAGCTGTGATAGAGAACGGCCTATAGACTGTGAGCTGTGATAGAGAAAGGCTTATAGACTGTGAGCTGTGATAGAGAACAGCCTATAGACTGTGATAGAGAACGGCCTATAGACTATGACCTGTGATAGAGAACGGCCTATAGACTGTGAGCTGTGATAGAGAACAGCCTATAGACTGTGATAGAGAACGGCCCATAGACTGTGATAGAGAACAGCCTATAGACTGTGAGCTGTGATAGAGAACGGCCTATAGACTGTGATAGAGAACGGCCTATAGACTGTGATAGAGAACGGCCCATAGACTGTGATAGAGAACAGCCGATAGACTGTGAGCTGTGATAGAGAACGGCCTATAGACTGTGATAGAGAACGGCCTATAGACTGTGATAGAGAACTTCCTATAGACTGTGATAGAGAACGGCCTATAGACTGTGATAGAGAACTGCCTATAGAATGTGATAGAGAACGGCCTATAGACTGTGAGCTGTGATAGAGATCGGCCTATAGACTGTGAGCTGTGATAGAGAACGGCCTATAGACTGTGATAGAGAACGGCCTATAGACTGTGATAGAGAACGGCCCATAGACTGTGAGCTGTGATAGAGAACGGCCTATAGACTGTGATAGAGAACGGCCTATAGACTGTGAGCTGTGATAGAGAAAGGCTTATAGACTGTGAGCTGTGATAGAGAAAGGCTTATAGACTGTGAGCTGTGATAGAGAACAGCCTATAGACTGTGATAGAGAACGGCCTATAGACTATGAGCTGTGATAGAGAACGGCCTATAGACTGTGAGCTGTGATAGAGAACAGCCTATAGACTGTGATAGAGAACGGCCCATAGACTGTGATAGAGAACAGCCTATAGACTGTGAGCTGTGATAGAGAACGGCCTATAGACTGTGATAGAGAACGGCCTATAGACTGTGATAGAGAACGGCCCATACACTGTGATAGAGAACGGCCCATAGACTGTGATAGAGAACAGCCGATAGACTGTGAGCTGTGATAGAGAACGGCCTATAGACTGTGATAGAGAACGGCCCATAGACTGTGATAGAGAACGGCCTATAGACTGTGATAGAGAACGGCCTATAGACTGTGAGCTGTGATAGAGAACGGCCCATAGACTGTGATAGAGAACGGCCTATAGACTGTGAGCTGTGATAGAGAACGGCCTATAGAATGTGATAGAGAACGGCCTATAGACTGTGAGCTGTGATAGAGAACGGCCTATAGAATGTGATAGAGAACGGCCTATAGACTGTGATAGAGAACGGCCTATAGACTGTGAGCTGTGATAGAGAACGGCCTATAGAATGTGATAGAGAACGGCCCATAGACTGTGAGCTGTGATAGAGAACGGCCTATAGACTGTGAGCTGTGATAGAGAACGGCCTATAGACTGTGATAGAGAACGGCCTATAGACTGTGATAGAGAACGGCCTATAGACTGTGAGCTGTGATAGAGAACGGCCTATAGACTGTGATAGAGAACGGCCTATAGACTGTGATAGAGAACGGCCTATAGACTGTGAGCTGTGATAGAGAACGGCCTATAGACTGTGAGCTGTGATAGAGAACGGCCTATAGACTGTGATAGAGAACGGCCTATAGACTGTGATAGAGAACGGCCGATAGACTGTGATAGAGAACAGCCTATAGACTGTGATAGAGAACGGCCCATAGACTGTGATAGAGAACGGCCTATAGACTGTGAGCTGTGATAGAGAACGGCCTATAGACTGTGATAGAGAACGGCCTATAGACTGTGAGCTGTGATAGAGAACGGCCTATAGACTGTGAGCTGTGATAGAGAACGGCCTATAGACTGTGATAGAGAACGGCCTATAGACTGTGATAGAGAACGGCCTATAGACTGTGATAGAGAACGGCCTATAGACTGTGAGCTGTGATAGAGAACGGCCTATAGACTGTGATAGAGAACGGCCTATAGACTGTGAGCTGTGATAGAGAACGGCCTATAGACTGTGATAGAGAACAGCCTATAGACTGTGAGCTGTGATAGAGAACGGCCTATAGACTGTGAGCTGTGATAGAGAACGGCTTATAGACTGTGAGCTGTGATAGAGAACAGCCTATAGACTGTGATAGAGAACAACCCATAGACTGTGATAGAGAACAGCCTATAGACTGTGAGCTGTGATAGAGAACGGCCCATACACTGTGATAGAGAACGGCCCATAGACTGTGATAGAGAACAGCCGATAGACTGTGAGCTGTGATAGAGAACGGCCCATAGACTGTGATAGAGAACGGCCTATAGACTGTGATAGAGAACGGCCTATAGACTGTGAGCTGTGATAGAGAACGGCCCATAGACTGTGATAGAGAACGGCCTATAGACTGTGAGCTGTGATAGAGAACGGCCTATAGACTGTGATAGAGAACGGCCTATAGACTGTGAGCTGTGATAGAGAACGGCCTATAGACTGTGATAGAGAACGGCCTATAGACTGTGATAGAGAACGGCCTATAGACTGTGAGCTGTGATAGAGAACGGCCTATAGACTGTGATAGAGAACAGCCTATAGACTGTGATAGAGAACGGCCCATAGACTGTGATAGAGAACGGCCTATAGACTGTGATAGAGAACGGCCTATAGACTGTGGGCTGTGATAGAGAACGGCCTATAGACTGTGATAGAGAACGGCCTATAGACTGTGATAGAGAACGGCCTATAGACTGTGGGCTGTGATAGAGAACGGCCTATAGACTGTGAGCTGTGATAGAGAACGGCCTATAGACTGTGATAGAGAACGGCCTATAGACTGTGATAGAGAACGGCCTATAGACTGTGATAGAGAACAGCCTATAGACTGTGGGCTGTGATAGAGAACGGCCTATAGACTGTGAGCTGTGATAGAGAACGGCCTATAGACTGTGATAGAGAACGGCCTATAGACTGTGAGCTGTGATAGAGAACAGCCTATAGACTGTGATAGAGAACGGCCCATAGACTGTGATAGAGAACGGCCTATAGACTGTGAGCTGTGATAGAGAACGGCCTATAGACTGTGATAGAGAATAGCCTATAGACTGTGATAGAGAACGGCCCATAGACTGTGATAGAGAACGGCCTATAGACTGTGATAGAGAACGGCCTATAGACTGTGGGCAGTGATAGAGAATGGCCTATAGACTGTGATAGAGAACGGCCTATAGAGAACGGCCTATAGACTGTGAGCTGTGATAGAGAACGGCCTATAGACTGTGAGCTGTGATAGAGAACGGCCTATAGACTGTGATAGAGAACGGCCTATAGACTGTGATAGAGAACGGCCTATAGACTGTGAGCTGTGATAGAGAACGGCCTATAGACTGTGATAGAGAACGGCCTATAGACTGTGATAGAGAACGGCCTATAGACTGTGAGCTGTGATAGAGAACGGCCTATAGACTGTGATAGAGAACGGCCTATAGACTGTGATAGAGAACGGCCCATAGACTGTGATAGAGAACGGCCTATAGACTGTGATAGAGAACGGCCTATAGACTGTGATAGAGAACGGCCTATAGACTGTGATAGAGAACGGCCTATAGACTGTGAGCTGTGATAGAGAACGGCCTATAGACTGTGAGCTGTGATAGAGAACAGCCTATAGACTGTGATAGAGAACGGCCCATAGACTGTGATAGAGAACAGCCTATAGACTGTGAGCTGTGATAGAGAACGGCCCATAGACTGTGAGCTGTGATAGAGAACGGCCTATAGACTGTGATAGAGAACGGCCTATAGACTGTGAGCTGTGATAGAGAACGGCCCATAGACTGTGAGCTGTGATAGAGAACGGCCTATAGACTGTGAGCTGTGATAGAGAAAGGCTTATAGACTGTGAGCTGTGATAGAGAACAGCCTATAGACTGTGATAGAGAACGGCCTATAGACTATGAGCTGTGATAGAGAACGGCCTATAGACTGTGAGCTGTGATAGAGAACAGCCTATAGACTGTGATAGAGAACGGCCCATAGACTGTGATAGAGAACAGCCTATAGACTGTGAGCTGTGATAGAGAACGGCCTATAGACTGTGATAGAGAACGGCCTATAGACTGTGATAGAGAACGGCCCATAGACTGTGATAGAGAACAGCCGATAGACTGTGAGCTGTGATAGAGAACGGCCTATAGACTGTGATAGAGAACGGCCCATAGACTGTGATAGAGAACGGCCTATAGACTGTGATAGAGAACTTCCTATAGACTGTGATAGAGAACGGCCTATAGACTGTGATAGAGAACTGCCTATAGAATGTGATAGAGAACGGCCTATAGACTGTGAGCTGTGATAGAGAACGGCCTATAGACTGTGATAGAGAACGGCCTATAGACTGTGAGCTGTGATAGAGAACGGCCTATAGACTGTGATAGAGAACGGCCTATAGACTGTGATAGAGAACGGCCGATAGACTGTGATAGAGAACAGCCTATAGACTGTGATAGAGAACGGCCCATAGACTGTGAGCTGTGATAGAGAACGGCCTATAGACTGTGATAGAGAACGGCCTATAGACTGTGAGCTGTGATAGAGAACGGCCTATAGACTGTGAGCTGTGATAGAGAAAGGCTTATAGACTGTGAGCTGTGATAGAGAACAGCCTATAGACTGTGATAGAGAACGGCCTATAGACTATGAGCTGTGATAGAGAACGGCCCATAGACTGTGAGCTGTGATAGAGAACGGCCTATAGACTGTGAGCTGTGATAGAGAAAGGCTTATAGACTGTGAGCTGTGATAGAGAACAGCCTATAGACTGTGATAGAGAACGGCCTATAGACTATGACCTGTGATAGAGAACGGCCTATAGACTGTGAGCTGTGATAGAGAACAGCCTATAGACTGTGATAGAGAACGGCCCATAGACTGTGATAGAGAACAGCCTATAGACTGTGAGCTGTGATAGAGAACGGCCTATAGACTGTGATAGAGAACGGCCTATAGACTGTGATAGAGAACGGCCCATAGACTGTGATAGAGAACAGCCTATAGACTGTGAGCTGTGATAGAGAACGGCCTATAGACTGTGATAGAGAACGGCCTATAGACTGTGATAGAGAACAGCCTATAGACTGTGATAGAGAACGGCCTATAGACTGTGATAGAGAACTGCCTATAGAATGTGATAGAGAACGGCCTATAGACTGTGAGCTGTGATAGAGAACGGCCTATAGACTGTGAGCTGTGATAGAGAACGGCCTATAGACTGTGATAGAGAACGGCCTATAGACTGTGATAGAGAACGGCCCATAGACTGTGAGCTGTGATAGAGAACGGCCTATAGACTGTGAGCTGTGATAGAGAACGGCCTATAGACTGTGATAGAGAACGGCCCATAGACTGTGATAGAGAACAGCCTATAGACTGTGAGCTGTGATAGAGAACGGCCTATAGACTGTGAGCTGTGATAGAGAACGGCCTATAGACTGTGAGCTGTGATAGAGAACAGCCTATAGACTGTGATAGAGAACGGCCCATAGACTGTGATAGAGAACTGCCTATAGACTGTGAGCTGTGATAGAGAACGGCCTATAGACTGTGATAGAGAACGGCCTATAGACTGTGATAGAGAACGGCCTATAGACTGTGATAGAGAACGGCCTATAGACTGTGAGCTGTGATAGAGAACGGCCTATAGACTGTGAGCTGTGATAGAGAACTGCCTATAGACTGCTATTCGTCACATGCACCAAATACAACAACCGCACAGTGAAATGCTGACTGACCAGCCCTTAAAACCTCTTTGGGATAAGTTAGTTATTCATTTTAAAACTTCATTAGGCTAGGGGGCAGTATTTTCACGTCCGGATGAAAAGCATGCCCAAAATCAACTGCTATATTAATTGGTAGATTTAGACAGAAAACACACGTTTCTAAAACTGTTAACAAAATGTCTGTGAGTACAACATAACTTATTTGGCAGGCGAAACCCCGAGGACAAACCGTCCAGGAAATCAACTTTTTGTTGGTCACTGTGTTTTTAATTGTTTTCTATGGGGAACTATATTTATGAGGAACCTGGTTGCAGTTCCTATTGCTTCCACTAGATGTCACCCGTCTTTAGAAATTGGTTGATGTTTTTCCTTTGACAAATGAAGAAGTACGGCTGTACTTTCTAAGTGTCAAGCCAAGTGGACTCTAATGTTTGGTGAGTGTGACCTGGTGAGTGTGACCTGCTGAGTGTGACCTGGTGAGTGTGACCAGGTGAGTGTGACCTGGTGCGCGTGACCTGGTGCGCGTGACCTGGTGCGCGTGACCTGGTGCGCGTGATCCTGGAGCTCGCTCCACTTTGATTTTATCTGCTGTTGAACACAGAATATTTCGTAATAAATTGTATCGATTATTTACGTTTTAGGATACCTAAAGTTGGATTTGGAAAGTTGTTTGAAATGTTTGGACCAAGTTTACAGGTAACTTATTAGATACTTTGTAGTCATGTTGGGACCGGTGTATTTCTGAATCAAATGCGCCAAATAAATTGACATTTTGGGGATATAAAGAAGGAATTTATCGAACATAAGGACCATTTGTGATGTTTATGGGACATATTGGAGTGCCAACAGAAGAAGATCTTCAAAGGAAAGGCTTGAATTATATCGCTATTTCTGACTTTCGTGACTGTGACGTAGAAGTCCGTCACTGGCCGCGGGCAGCATTTGGTTCTTTAACGCACACACATATTCATCACTCCTCCCTGCGCCATTATAAGATAAGTTAACAATGTGGGTCGACACACAAATTAACTTCTGTCTTGGTGCATGCATTTCACACTTGTCAATGTTCATATTTGAGAGATACAATAATTATTATACTTATCAATGTTGTGGATGAGCGCATTGTTTGTTTGTTCTGTTCCTCTCTCTCCTTCTCTGTAGCTTCCGGGTATGCTGGAAAAGGACCCGAGCTAAGGGAATTGGGTTGGCTTTATAGTGCCTGTCCCAAATGGCTCATAAATGCATATGGGCATGTTGAAAGATATTGTCAGTAGTGATGTAATGTTGTAAATGTTATGTTGTGATATTGTTTAAAACTGTGTTGCAATGTATATCCTTTAGTATGTTTAGTTCATGGGAAATGTAGGTTTGTATTGTTAATTGATTAATTAATTAGGGTTAATTGTTCTGAGGGGAGGGGCTAGCCCTACAAAAGGAGCCTCTCCTCCAGTCTCTGGAGAGGCAGTTTGGATTGAGCTGTGGATGGGGCAGCATTGTTTTTAAGCTGTCCCATAAGGTAGACGTTGATGGCAGTACTGTTGTTTTTTGTTCCGGAATCACTTGTAAATAAACACCTTTGCACAGAAGAACTTTTGCGGTTCCGCCATCTTTTTATTTTGATAGAGGTTAGGTTATCCAGTTTAGCCTTCTGGCCTACTCTACGTGACAGTGACGCACCTGCTTGGTTGAAATATGATTTTCATGTGTTTGTATGATGGGTTGCTGTCCTCAGATAATCGCAAGGCCTTTGTCGTAAAGCCTATTTGAATCTGACACCTTGAAGTTAAGCTTTATTTTGGTGTATTACACTTGTGATTTTACGCAAGTTAAATATTTGCAATAATTTAATTTGAATTTCACGCTCTGCAATTTCACCGGATGTTGTCAAAACGTTCCGCTAGCAGAACCCCTAGAGGTCACAGAGAAATGCAGACTGACCAGCCCTTAACCAACAGGTGTAGACCTCACAGAGAAATGCTGACTGACCAGCCCTTAACCAACAGGTGTAGACCTCACAATGAAATGCTGACTGCCCAGCCCTTAACCAACAGGTGTAGACCTCACAGAGAAATGCTGACTGACCAGCCCTTAACCAACAGGTGTAGACCTCACAATGAAATGCTGACTGCCCAGCCCTTAACCAACAGGTGTAGACCTCACAGTGAAATGCTGACTGACCAGCCCTTAACCAACAGGTGTAGACCTCACAGTGAAATGCTGACTGACCAGCCCTTAACCAACAGGTGTAGACCTGACAGTGAAATGCAGACTGACCAGCCCTACTACTATTACTACTACAACTACTACTACTTCTACTACTACTTCAACTACTACTACTACTACTACTACTACCACTACCACTACTACCACTACCACTACTACAACAACTACTACTTCTACTACTTCTACTACTACTACTATTATTACTGTGAGCTCATTATTACTGTACTACTACTACTACTATAACTACTACTACTACTACTACTACTACAACTACTACTTCTACTACTACTACTACTACTACTACTACTACTACTACTACCACTATTATTACTGTGAGCTCATTATTACTGTACTACTACTACTACTACAACTACTACTACTTCTACTACTACTACTACTACTATAACTACTACTACTACTACTATAACTATTACTAATTTTACTCCTATGGTACTACTACAACTACTACTACTACTATGGTACTACTACTACTACTACTACTAATGCTACTACTACAACTACTACTACTAATACTACTGCTGCTGCTACTGCTTCCAATACTGCTACTACTACTACCACAACTATTACTACTATGGTACTACTACTACTACTATGGTACTACTACTACTACTACTACTACTACTACTACTACTACTACTGTACTACTACTACTACTACTACTACTATAACTACTGCTGTACTAAACACCTAACCTTTACTTAACGTGTGTGTAATCTTCTACTACTAGTACTAGTACAAGAACTAGATACTAACAGGCGTACTACTGCTGTACTAAACACCTAACCTTTACATAACGTGTGTGTAATCTGTACGTGTCCAGTGCAGCAGGTCATAAACATGACTGTTTTCCGTACGAGGAAGGAGGAGAGGGTGGAGGGAGAGACAACGGGTGGGGGGGTCTTCAAGGTCACCAATCAAGCTGACCTGAGCTATACTACCGTCCGTCCTTCCAAAGAGGCACTGCTCCACACACACACACACACGCACACACACACACACGCACACGCGCGCACGCACGCACGCACGCACGCACGCACTGCTCCACACACACGCACACGCACACACACACAAACACACACACACACACACACACACAGCCTCCACGCCATGTCTAAAGATGGTCTGATATGAGGTGATGTTTAAGCCTCTGGCGGGTCCCTTACTCCCCTTCCTCTCTCTCTCTCTCTCTCTCTCTCTCTCTCTCTCTCTCTCTCTCTCTCTCTCTCTTTCTCTCTCTCTCTCTCTCTCTCTCTCTCTCTCTCTCTCTCTCTCTCTCTCTCTCTCTTTCTCTCTCTCTCTCTCTCTCTCTCTCTCTCTCTCTCTCTCTCTCTCTCTCTCTCTCTCTCTCTCTCTCTCTCTCTCTCTCTCTCTCTCTCGCTCTTTCTCTCTCTCTTTCTCTCTCGCTCTCGCTCTCGCTCTCTCTCTCTCTCTCTCTCTCTCTCTCTCTCTCTCTCTCTCTCTCTCTCTCTCTCTCTCTCTCTCTCTCTCTCTCTCTCTCTCTCTCTCTCTCTCTCTCTCTCTCTTTCTCTCTCTCTCTCGCTCTCGCTCTCCTCTTCCTCTCTCTCTGTCTCTCACACACACACTTCCTCTGGCTCTAAGCTCCTCATTAAGGAGAGGTCACACTGCAGGGGGTCGCTATCTATCACTCAGCTTCCTCTGGCTCTAAGCTCCTCGTTAAGGAGAGGTCACACTGCAGGGGGTCGCTATCTATCACTCATCTTCCTCTGGCACTAAGCTCCTCGTTAAGGAGAGGTCACACTGCAGGGGGTCGCTATCTATCACTCAGCTTCCTCTGGCACTAAGCTCCTCGTTAAGGAGAGGTCACACTGCAGGGGGTCGCTATCTATCACTCATCTTCCTCTGGCACTAAGCTCCTCATTAAGGAGAGGTCACACTGCAGGGGGTCGCTATCTATCACTCATCTCCCTCTGGCTCTAAGCTCCTCATTAAGGAGAGGTCACACTGCAGGGGGTCGCTATCTGGTGTGGTGTTTTGTGAGGTGTGTGATGTGTGTCAGGTGTATGGTCTATGGTGTGTGGTGTGGTGTGTAGTGTGGTATGGTGTGGTGTGGTATGTGGTGTGGTGTGTAGTGTGGTATGGTGTGGTATGGTGTGGTATGTGGTGTGTAGTGTGGTATGGTGTGGTATGATGTGGTATGTGGTGTGGTGTGTAGTGTGGTATGGTATGGTATGGTGTGGTATGGTGTGGTATGTGGTGTGGTGTGGTATGGTGTGGTATGGCGTGGTGTGGTATGGTTTGGTTTGGTATGGTGTGGTGTGGTGTTGTGTGGTGTGGTGTGGTGTGATGTGGTATGGTGTGGTATGGTGTGGTGTGGTATGGTGTGGTATGGTGTGGTATGGTGTGGTGTGGTGTTGTGTGGTGTGGTGTGGTGTGGTGTGATGTGGTATGGTGTGGTATGGTGTGGTATGGTGTGGTGTGGTGTGGTATGGTGTGCGGTGTGGTATGTGGTGTGGTGTGGTATGGTATGGTGTGATGTGGTGTGGAATGTGGTGTGGTGTGGTGTATGGTGTTGTGGTGTGGTATGTGGTGTGATGTGTGGTGTGGTATGTGGTGTGGTGTGTGTTGTGTTGTGTGTGGTGTGTGGTGTAGTGTGGTGTGGTATGTAGTGTGTGGTGTGGTGTGTTGTGGTATGGTATGTAGTGTGGTGTGGTGTAGTGTGGTGTGTGGTGTAGTGTGGTGTGGTGTGTGGTGTAGTGGTGTGTGGTGTAGTGGTGTGTGGTGTAGTGTGGTGTGGTGTGTGCTGTAGTGTGGTGTGTGGTATGGTATGTAGTGTGGTGTGGTGTAGTGTGAGGTGAGGTGTGAGGTGTGGTGTAATGTGTGTTGCGGTTTGGTGTGGTGTGGTGTGGTTTGGTGTAGTGTAGTGTGAGGTGTGGTGTCGTGTAGTGTGAGGTGTGGTGTAATGTGAGGTGTAGTGTGGTGTAGTGTGAGGTGTGGTGTGGTTTGGTGTAGTGTGAGGTGTGGTGTAGTGTGGTGTGGTTTGGTGTAGTGTGAGGTGTGGTGTAGTGTGGTGTGGTGTGGTGTAGTGTGGTGCAGTGTAGTGTGGTGTGGTGTAGTGTGGTGTAGTGTGGTGTGGTGTAGTGTGGTATAGTGTGGTTTAGTGTGGTGTAGAGTAGTGTGGTGATGTGTGTGGTGTAGCGTGAGGTGTGGTGCAGTGTGGTGTGGTGTGGTGTAGTGTAGTGTGGTGTAGTGTGGTGTGGTGTAGTGTGGTGTGTTTTGAGGTGTAGTGTGAGGTGTGGTGTGAGGTGTGATGTGGTGTGAGGTGTGCTGTGGTGTGGTGTAGTGTGAGGTGTGGTGTGGTTTGGTGTAATGTGGTGTGGTGTGGTGTGGTGTAGTGTGAGGTGTGGTGTAGTGTGAGGTGTGGTGTGGTGTAGTGTGAGGTGTGGTGTGGTGTGGTTTGGTGTAGTTTGGTGTGGTGTGGAGTGTGGTGTTGTGTAGTGTGTGTGTTGTTGTGTGAGATGTGGTGTAGTGTGAGGTGTGGTGTAGTGTGGTGTGGTGTGTTGTGGTTGGTATGTAGTGTGGTGTGGTGTAGTGTGGTGTGTGGTGTAGTGTGGTGTGGTGTAGTGTGGTGTGTGGTGTAGTGGTGTGTGGTGTAGTGTGGTGTGGTGTGGTGTGTGCTGTAGTGTGGTGTGGTGTAGTGTGGTGTGGTGTGGTGTGGTGTAGTGTGAGGTGGTGTGGTGTAGTGTGATGTGGTGTAGTGTGGTGTAGTGTGGTGTGTTGTGGTGTAGTGTAGTGTGGTGTGTTGTGGTGTAGTGTGGTGTAGTGTGGTGTGTTGTGGTGTGGTGTGTTGTATTGTGGTGTTGTGTGTGGTGTAGTGTGAGGTGTGGTGTAGTGTAGTGTAGATGAGGTGTGGTGTGGTGTGAGGTGTGGTGTAGTGTGAGGTGGACAGAGGACCCAGACAGACAGGAACTAGAAGGACAGAGGAACGTTGGATGGACAGAGGACCCAGACAGACAGGAACTAGAAGGACAGATGACCGTTGGATGGACGGAGGACCCAGACAGACAGGAACTAGCAGGACAGAGGACCCAGAGAGACAGGAACTAGAAGGACAGAGGAACGTTGGATGGACAGAGGACCCAGACAGACGGGAACTAGAAGGACAGAGGACCGTTGGATGGACAGAGGACCGAGACAGACAGGAACTAGCAGGACAGAGGACCCAGACAGACAGGAACTAGAAGGACAGAGGACAGTTTGATGGACAGAGGACCCAGACAGACAGGAACTAGAAGGACAGAGGACCGTTGGATGGACAGAGGACCCAGACAGATAGGAACTAGAAGGACAGAGGACCCAGACAGACAGGAACTAGAAGGACAGAGGACCGTTGGATGGACAGAGGACCCAGACAGACAGGAACTAGAAGGACAGAGGACCCAGACAGACAGGAACTAGCAGGACAGAGGACCCAGACAGACAGGAACTAGCAGGACAGAGGACCGTTGGATAGACGGAGGACCCAGACAGAAAGGAACTACAAGGACAGAGGACCGTTGGATGGACAGAGGACCCAGACAGACAGGAACTAGAAGGACAGATGACCCAGACAGACATGAACTAGAAGGACAGATGACCGTTGGATGGACGGAGGACCCAGACAGACAGGAACTAGAAGGACAGAGGACCCAGACAGACAGGAACTAGAAGGACAGAGGAACGTTGGATGGACGGAGGACCCAGACAGAGAGGAACTAGAAGGACAGAGGAACGTTGGATGGACGGAGGACCCAGACAGACAGGAACTAGAAGGACAGAGGAACGTTGGATGGACGGAGGACCCAGACAGAGAGGAACATGGTGCCTATTTTATAATGAGGACTGCACTGGCGTAGGTAACATCTGTCTGTTTATATGATATACACAGACAAAAAACACACACATCCTCATAATGAAGGGACTTTAAGGACTGGAGTGATGCATGATGGGAGGAGCTGTCAGAGGCGCTGACTCATGAGTTCTAGAAGCGGAACGGCAGAGGTCCAAAAGCAACATTCTGCTGTGGAATGGTCAGTGCTGAGAGTCCTCCGGAAGATCCTGTTTAGTATGACCACACACACTGAACACACACACACACACTGAACACATAGCCTCAGGGCTCCCCAGTTTCCTTCCTCTGAAGGGTGAACAGTAGCTCTCTGCTCTCTGTCACGACACACTGGCCTTCACTCTCTACACAGCCTGCTGGTGTACACACACACACACATACACACACTCTACACACACACACACACACACACACACACACACACACACACACACACACACACACACACACACACACACACACACACACACACACACACACACACACACACACACACACACAGGCACACACTCACACATACCATACACAACACACACACATGCATTCTGCTACTGTGTGGAGACCAGACCTCGGTTAGTCTGTAGAGACCAGACCTCGGTTAGTCTATAGAGACAAGACCTCCGTTAGTCTGTAGAGATAAGACCTCGGTTAGTCTATAGAGACAAGACCTCCGTTAGTCAGTAGTGACCAGACCTCACTTAGTCTGTAGAGACCATACCTCAGTTAGTCTGTAGAAACCATACCTCAGTTAGTCTGTAGAGACCAGACCTCTCCTCCAGTCCTAACCTCTCCTCCAGTAGCTCCAGTCCTAACCTCTCCTCCAGTATCTCCAGTCCTAACCTCTCCTCCAGTCCTAACCTCTCCTCCCATCCTAACCTCTCCTCCAGTACCTCCAGTCCTAACCTCTCCTCCAGTACCTCCAGTCCTTACCTCTCCTCCAGTATCTCCAGTCCTAAACTCTCCTCCAGTCCAGACCTCTCCTCCAGTACCTCCAGTCCTAACCTCTCCTCCAGTCCAAACCTCTCCTCCAGTCCAGACCTCTCCTCCAGTACCTCCAGTCCTAACCTCTCCTCCAGTCCTAACCTCTCCTCCAGTACCTCCAGTCCTAACCTCTCCTCCAGTCCAAACCTCTCCTCCAGTATCTCCAGTCCTAACCTCTCCTCCAGTATCTCCAGTCCTATCCTCTCCTCCAGTCCTAACCTCTCCTCCAGTCCTAACCTCTCCTACAGTACCCCCAGTCCTAACCTCTCCTCCAGTCCTAACCTCCTCCAGTCCTAACCTCTCCTCCAGTACCTCTCCTCCAGTCCTAACCTCTCCTCCAGTCCTAACCTCTCCTCCAGTCCTAACCTCTCCTCCAGTCCTAACCTCTCCTCCAGTCCTAACCTCTCCTCCAGTAGCCCCAGTCCTAACCTCTCCTCCAGTACCTCCACTCCTAACCTCTCCTCCAGTCCTAACCTCTCCTCCAGTCCTAACCTCTCCTCCAGTACCTCCAGTCCTAACCTCTCCTCCAGTCCTAACCTCTCCTCCAGTATCTCCAGTCCTAACCTCTCCTCCAGTCCTAACCTCTCCTCCAGTCCTAAACTCTCCTCCAGTCCTAACCTCTCCTCCAGTCCTAACCTCTCCTCCAGTATCTCCAGTCCTAACCTCTCCTCCAGTACCTCCAGTCCTAACCTCTCCTCCAGTCCTAACCTCTCCTCCAGTCCTAACCTCTCCTCCAGTATCTCCAGTCCTAACCTCTCCTCCAGTACCTCCAGTCCTAACCTCTCCTCCAGTCCTAACCTCTCCTCCAGTCCTAACCTCTCCTCCAGTATCTCCAGTCCTAACCTCTCCTCCAGTCCCTCCAGTCCTAACCTCTCCTCCAGTCCTAACCTCTCCTACAGTACCTCCAGTCCTATCCTCTCCTCCAGTATCTCCAGTCCTAACCTCTCCTCCAGTCCTAACCTCTCCTCCAGTCCTAACCTCTCCTCCAGTCCTAACCTCTCCTCCAGTCCTAACCTCTCCTCCTCCTCCTCCAGTCCTCCAGTCCTAACCTCTCCTCCAGTCCTAACCTCCTCCTCCAGTCCTAACCTCTCCTCCAGTCCTAACCTCTCCTCCAGTCCTAACCTCTCCTCCAGTCCTAACCTCCTCTCCTCCAGTACCTCCAGTCCTAACCTCTCCTCCAGTACCTCCAGTCCTAACCTCTCCTCCAGTACCTCCAGTCCTAACCTCTCCTCCAGTAACCTCTCCTCCAGTCCTAACCTCTCCTCCAGTACCTCCAGTCCTAACCTCTCCTCCAGTATCTCCAGTCCTAACCTCTCCTCCAGTACCTCCAGTCCTAACCTCTCCTCCAGTACCTCCAGTCCTAACCTCTCCTCCAGTCCTCCAGTCCTCCTCCAGTCCTACCTCTCCTCCAGTCCTAACCTCTCCTCCAGTCCTAACCTCTCCTCCAGTAACCTCTCCTCCAGTCCTAACCTCTCCTCCAGTACCTCCAGTCCTAACCTCCCTCTCCTCCAGTCCTAACTCTCCTCCAGTACCTCCAGTCCTAACCTCTCCTCCAGTCCTAACCTCTCCTCCAGTACCTCCAGTCCTAACCTCAGTCCTAACCTCTCCTCCAGTAACCTCTCCTCCAGTCCTAACCTCTCCTCCAGTCCTAACCTCTCCTCCAGTCCTAACCTCTCCTCCAGTCTAACCTCTCCTCCAGTCCTAACCTCTCCTCCAGTTCTCCAGTCCTAACCTCTCCTCCAGTCCTAACCTCTCCTCCAGTCCTAACCTCTCCTCCAGTCCTAACCTCTCCTCCAGTACCTCAAGTCCTAACCTCTCCTCCAGTATCTCCAGTCCTAACCTCTCCTCCAGTCCTAACCTCTCCTCCAGTCCTAACCTCTCCTCCAGTCATAACCTCTCCTCCAGTCCTAACCTCTCCTCCAGTCCTAACCTCTCCTCCAGTCATAACCTCCAGTCCTAACCTCTCCTCCAGTATCTCCAGTCCTTACCTCTCCTCCAGTACCACTCCTCCAGTCCTAACCTCCTCCCTCCAGTCCTAACCTCTCCTCCAGTCCTAACCTCTCCTCCAGTCCTCCAGTCCTAACCTCGCCTCCAGTCCTAACCTCTCCTACAGTACCTCCAGTCCTAACCTCTCCTCCAGTCCTAACCTCTCCTCCAGTCCAGTACCTCCAGTCCTAACCTCCTCCTCCAGTACCTCCAGTCCTAACCTCTCCTCCAGTCCTAACCTCTCCTCCAGTCCAGTCCTAACCTCTCCTCCAGTCCTCCAGTCCTCTCCTCCAGTCCTCCAGTCCTAACCTCTCCTCCAGTCCTAACCTCTCCTCCAGTCCTAACCTCTCCTCCAGTAACCTCTCCTCCAGTCCTAACCTCTCCTCCAGTCCTCTCCTCCAGTCCTAACCTCCTCCAGTACCTCTCTCCAGTCCTAACCTCTCCTCCAGTCTCCAACCTCTCCTCAGTCCTCCAGTCCTAACCTCTCCTCCCTCCAGTCCTAACCTCTCCTCCAGTCCTAACCTCTCCTCCAGTCCTAACCCTCCTCCCTCCAGTCCTAACCTCTCCTCCAGTCCTAACCTCTCCTCCAGTCCTAACCTCTCCTCCAGTACCTCCAGTCCTAACCTCTCCTCCAGTCCTAACCTCTCCTCCAGTCCTAACCTCTCCTACAGTACCTCCAGTCCTAACCTCTCCTCCAGTGCCTCCAGTCCTAACCTCTCCACCAGTATCTCTAGTCCTAACCTCTCCTCCAATCCTAACCTCTCCTCCAGTACCTCCAGTCCTAACCTCTCCTCCCTAACCTCTCCTCCAACCTCTCCTCCAGTCCTAACCTCTCCTCCAGTACCTCCAGTCCTTACCTCTCCTCCAGTCCTAACCTCTCCTCCAGTCCTAACCTCCTCCTCCAGTAGTCCTAACCCTCCTCCAGTCCTCCAGTCCTAACCTCTCCTCCAGTAACCTCTCCTCCAGTCCCTAACCTCTCCTCCAGTCCTAACCTCTCCTCCAGTCCTAACCTCCAGTCCTAACCTCTCCTCCAGTACCTCCAGTCCTAACCTCTCCTCCAGTAACCAGTACCTCCAGTCCTAACCTCTCCTCCAGTCCTCCAGTCCTAACCTCTCCTCCAGTACCTCCAGTCCTAACCTCTCCTCCAGTACCTCCAGTCCTAACCTCTCCCTCCAGTCCTAACCTCTCCTCCAGTCCTAACCTCTCCTCCAGTACCTCCAGTCCTAACCTCTCCTCCTCCTCCAGTCCTAACTAACCTCTCTCCTCCAGTCTCCTCCAGTCCTAACCTCTCCTCCAGTCCTAACCTCTCCTCCAGTCCTAACCTCTCCTCCAGTCCTCCAGTCCTAACCTCTCCTCCAGTACCTAACCTCCTCCAGTAACCTCTCCTCCAGTACCTCCAGTCCTAACCTCTCCTCCAGTACCTCCAGTCCTAACCCTCCTCCTCCAGTCCTAACCTCTCCCTCCAGTAACCTCTCCTCCAGTCCTAACCTCTCCTCCAGTCCTAACCTCTCCTCCAGTCCTAACCTCTCCTCCAGTCCTAACCTCTCCTCCGGTCCTAACCTCTCCTCCAGTACCTCCAGTCCTAACCTCTCCTCCAGTACCTCCAGTCCTAACCTCCAGTCCTAACCTCTCCTCCAGTCCTAACCTCTCCTCCAGTACCTCCAGTCCTAACCTCCTCCCTCCAGTCCTAACCTCTCCTCCAGTCCTAACCCTCCTCCAGTCCTAACCTCTCCTCCTCCAGTCCTAACCTCCAGTCCTAACCTCTCCTCCAGTACCTCCAGTCCTAACCTCTCCTCCCTCCAGTCCTAACCTCTCCTCCAGTCCTAACCTCCAGTCCTCCAGTCCTAACCTCTCCTCCAGTCCAAACCTCTCCTCCAGTACCTCCAGTCCTAACCTCTCCTCCAGTCCTAACCTCTCCTACAGTCCTAACCTCTCCTCCAGTCCTAACCTCTCCTACAGTACCTCCAGTCCTAACCTCTCCTCCAGTACCTCCAGTCCTTACATCTCCTCCAGTCCTAACCACTCCTCCAGTCCTAACCTCTCCTCCAGTCCTAACCACTCCTCCAGTCCTAACCTCTCCTCCAGTACCTCTAGTCCTAACCTCTCCTACAGTCCTAACCTCTCCTCCAGTACCTCCAGTCCTAATCTCTCCACCAGTATCTCTAGTCCTAACTTCTCCTCCAGTCCTAACCTCTCCTACAGTACCTCCAGTCCTAACTTCTCCTCCAGTCCTAACCTCTCCTCCAGTCCTAACCTCTCCTCCAGTATCTCCAGTCCTAACCTCTCCTCCAGTACCTCCAGTCCTAACCTCTCCTCCAGTCCTAACCTCTCCTCCAGTACCTCCAGTCCTAACCTCTCCTCCAGTCTCCTCCAGTCCTAACCTCTCCTCCAGTCCTAACCTCTCCTCCAGTACCTCCAGTCCTAACCTCTCCTCCAGTACTCTCCAGTCCTAACCTCTCCTCCAGTACCTCTCCTCCAGTCCTAACCTCTCCTCCAGTACCTCCAGTCCTAACCTCTCCTCCAGTCCTAACCTCTCCTCCAGTCCTAACCTCTCCTCCAGTCCTAACCTCTCCTCCAGTACCTCCAGTCCTAACCTCTCCTCCAGTCCAGTCCTAACCTCTCCTCCAGTAACCTCTCCTCCAGTCCTAACCCTCCTCCTCCAGTCCTAACCTCTCCTCCAGTAACCTCCAGTCCTAACCTCTCCTCCAGTACCTCCCTAACCTCCTCCTCCAGTACCTCTCCTCCAGTCCTAACCTCTCCTCCAGTCCTCCAGTCCTAACCTCTCCTCCAGTAACCTCTCCTCCAGTCCTAACCTCTCCTCCAGTCCTAACCTCTCCTCCAGTCCTAACCTCCAGTCCTCCTCCAGTACCTCTCCTCCAGTCCTAACCTCTCCTCCAGTACCTCCAGTCCTAACCTCTCCTCCAGTAACCTCTCCTCCAGTCCTAACCTCTCCTCCTCTCCAGTCCTAACCTCTCCTCCTCCTCCAGTCCTAACCTCCTCCAGTCCTAACCTCTCCTCCAGTACCTCTCCTCCAGTCCTAACCTCTCCTCCAGTACCTCCAGTCCTAACCTCTCCTCCAGTACCTCTCCAACCTCTCCTCCAGTCCTAACCTCTCCTCCAGTCCTACCTCCAGTCCTAACCTCTCCTCCAGTCCTAACCTCTCCTCCAGTCTCCTCCAGTCCTAACCTCCTCCCTCCAGTCCTAACCTCTCCTCCAGTCCCTAACCTCTCCTCCAGTCCTAACCTCCTCCTCCAGTCCTAACCTCCTCCTCCAGTCCTAACCTCTCCTCCAGTCCTAACCTCTCCTCCAGTACCTCCAGTCCTAACCTCTCCTCCAGTCCTAACCTCTCCTACAGTACCTCCAGTCCTAACCTCTCCTCCAGTACCTCCAGTCCTAACCTCTCCTCCAGTCCTCCAGTCCTAACCTCTCCTCCAGTCCTCCAGTCCTAACCTCCTCCTCCAGTCCTAACCTCTCCTCCAGTCCTCCAGTCCTAACCTCCTCCTCCTCCAGTCCTAACCTCTCCTCCAGTCCTAACCTCTCCTCCAGTCCTAACCAGTCTCCTCCAGTACCTCCAGTCCAGTCCTAACCTCTCCTCCAGTACCTCCAGTCCTAATATCTCCTCCAGTCCTAACCTCTCCTCCAGTACCTCCAGTCCTAACCTCTCCTCCAGTCCTAACCTCCTCCTCCAGTCCTAACCTCTCCTCCAGTCCTAACCTCTCCTCCAGTCCTCCAGTCCTAACCTCTCCTCCAGTCCTAACCTCTCCTCCAGTCCTAACCTCTCCTCCAGTACCTCCAGTCCTAACCTCTCCTCCTCCAGTCCTAACCTCTCCTCCAGTCCTAACCTCTCCTCCAGTCCTCCAGTAACCTCTCCTCCAGTCCTAACCTCCTCCTCCAGTCCTCCAGTCCTAACCTCCTCCCTCCAGTCCTAACCTCTCCTCCAGTACTCTCCTCCAGTCCTAACCTCTCCTCCAGTCCAGTCCTAACCTCTCCTCCAGTCCTAACCTCTCCTCCAGTCCTCCAGTCCTCTCTCCTCCAGTCCTAACCTCTCCTCCAGTCCTAACCTCCAGTCCTAACCATCTCCTCCAGTAACCTCTCCTCCAGTCCTAACCTCTCCTCCAGTCCTAACCTCTCCTCCAGTACCTCCAGTCCTAACCTCTCCTCCAGTCCTAACCTCCAGTCCTAACCTCTCCTCCAGTACCTCCAGTCCTAACCTCTCCTCCAGTCCTAACCTCTCCTCCAGTCCTAACCTCTCCTCTCCTCCAGTCCTAACCTAACTCCTCCAGTCCTCCAGTCCTAACCTCTCCTCCTCCTAACCTCCCTCCAGTCCTAACCTCTCCTCCAGTCCTAACCCTCCTCCTCCAGTCCTAACCTCTCCTCCAGTCCTAACCTCTCCTCCAGTCCTAACCTCTCCTCCAGTACCTCTCCTCCAGTCCTAACCTCTCCCAGTCTCCTCCCAGTACCTCCAGTCCTAACCTCTCCTCCAGTCCTAACCTCTCCTCCAGTCCTAACCTCTCCTCCAGTCCTAACTCCTCCTCCTCTCCTCCAGTCCTAACCTCTCCTCCAGTCCTAACCTCTCCTCCAGTCCTAACCTCTCCTCCAGTCCTAACCTCTCCTCCAGTCCTAACCTCCAGTCCTAACCTCTCCTCCAGTACCTCCAGTCCTAACCTCTCCTCTCCTCCAGTCCTAACCTCTCCTCCAGTACCTCTCCAGTCCAGTCCTAACCTCTCCTCCAGTCCTAACCTCTCCTCCAGTCCTAACCTCCAGTCCTAACCTCTCCTCCAGTACCTCCAGTCCTAACCTCTCCTCCAGTCCTAACCTCTCCTCCAGTACCTCCAGTCCTAACCTCTCCTCCAGTCCTAACCTCTCCTCCAGTCCTCCAGTCCTAACCTCTCCTCCAGTCCTAACCTCTCCTCCAGTCCTAAGTCCTAACCTCCAGTCCTCCAGTCCTAACCTCTCCTCCAGTAACCTCCAGTCCTAACCTCTCCTCCAGTACCTCCAACCTCTCCTCCAGTCCTAAACCTCCAGTATAACCTCTCCAGTCCTAACCTCTCCTCCAGTCCTAACCTCTCCTCCAGTCCTAACCTCTCCTCCAGTACCTCCAGTCCTAACCTCCTCCTCCTCCTCCAGTCCTAACCTCTCCTCCAGTCCTCCAGTCCTAACCCTCCTCCAGTCCTAACCTCTCCTCCAGTACCTCCAGTCCTAACCTCTCCTCCAGTCCTAACCTCTCCTCCTCCAGTCCTCCAGTCCTAACCTCTCCTCCAGTCCTAACCTCTCCTCCAGTCCTAACCTCTCCTCCAGTAACTCTCCTCCAGTCCTAACCTCTCCTCCAGTCCTAACCTCCTCCTCCAGTCCTAACCTCTCCTCCAGTACCTCCAGTCCTAACCTCTCCTCCAGTCCTAACCTCCTCCTCCAGTCCTAACCTCTCCTCCTAACCTCTCCTCCAGTCCTAACCTCTCCTCCAGTCCTAACCTCTCCTCCAGTCCTCCAGTCCTAACCTCTCCTCCAGTCCTCCAGTCCTAACCTCTCCTCCAGTCCTAACCTCCTCCTCCAGTACCTCCAGTCTAACCTCTCCCTAACCTCTCCTCCTCTCCTCCAGTCCTAACCTCTCCTCCAGTCCTCCAGTCCTAACCTCTCCTCCAGTCCTAACCTAACCTCCTCCTCCAGTCCTAACCTCTCCTCCAGTATCTCCAGTCCTCCTCTCCTCCAGTCCTAACCTCTCCTCCAGTACCTCCAGTCCTAACCTCTCCTCCAGTCCTAACCTCTCCTCCAGTACCTCCAGTCCTAACCTCTCCTCCAGTCCAACCCTCCTCCAGTCCTCCAGTCCTAACCTCTCCTCCAGTCCTAACCTCTCCTCCAGTACCTCCAGTCCTAACCTCTCCTCCAGTCCTAACCTCTCCTCCAGTACCTCCAGTCCTAACCCTCCTCCAGTCCTAACCTCTCCTCCAGTCCTAACCTCTCCTCCAGTACCTCTCCTCCAGTCCTAACCTCTCCTCCAGTACCTCCAGTCCTAACCTCTCCTCCTCCAGTCCTAACCTCTCCTCCAGTACCTCCAGTCCTAACCTCTCCTCCAGTCCTAACCTCTCCTCCAGTCCTAACCTCTCCTCCAGTCCTAACCTCTCCTCAGTATCTCCAGTCCTAACCTCTCCTCCAGTCCTAACCTCTCCTAGTACCTCCTAACCTCTCCTCCAGTCCTAACCTCTCCTCCAGTACCTCCAGTCCTACCTCTCCTCCACCTCTCCTCCAGTCCTCCAGTCCTAACCTCTCCTCCAGTCCTAACCTCTCCTCCAGTCCCTCCAGTCCTAACCAGTCCTCCAGTCCTAACCTCTCCTCCTCCTCCAGTCCTAACCTCTCCTCCAGTCCTAACCTCTCCTCCAGTCCTAACTCTCCTCCCTCCAGTCCTAACCTCTCCTCCAGTAACCTCTCCTCCAGTCCTAACCTCTCCTCCAGTCCTAACCTCTCCTCCAGTCCTAACCTCTCCTCCAGTCCTAGTCCTCTCCTCCAGTCCTCCAGTCCTAACCTCTCCTCCAGTAACCTCTCC
The DNA here is from genome assembly GCF_036934945.1 of Oncorhynchus masou masou. Lineage (NCBI taxonomy): Eukaryota > Metazoa > Chordata > Actinopteri > Salmoniformes > Salmonidae > Oncorhynchus > Oncorhynchus masou. The sequence goes on along the minus strand of NC_088231.1, from coordinate 31,698,572 downwards.
TCCAGTCCTAACCTCTCCTCCAGTACCTCTCCCTCCAGTCCTAACCTCTCCTCCAGTCCTAACCTCTCCTCCCTCCAGTCCTAACCTCTCCTCCTCCAGTCCTAACCTCTCCTCCAGTCCTAACCTCTCCTCCAGTCCTAACCTCTCCTCCAGTCTCCAACCTCTCCTCCAGTACCTCCAGTCCTAACCTCTCCTCCAGTCCTAACCCTCCTCCAGTCCTAACCTCTCCTCCTAACCTCTCCTCCAGTCCTAACCTCTCCTCCAGTACCTCCAGTCCTAACCTCTCCTCCAGTAACCTCTCCTCCAGTCCTAACCTCTCCTCCAGTAACCTCTCCTCCAGTCCTAACCTCTCCTCCAGTCCTAACCTCTCCTCCAGTCCTAACCTCTCCTCCAGTACCTCCAGTCCTAACCTCTCCTCCCTCCAGTCCTAACCTCTCCTCCAGTCCTAACCTCTCCTCCAGTCCTAACCTCTCCTCCAGTCCTAACCTCTCCTCCAGTCCTAACCTCTCCTCCAGTCCAGTCCTAACCTCTCCTCCAGTATCTCCTCCAGTCCTAACCTCTCCTCCAGTCCTAACCTCAGTCCTCCAGTCCTAACCTAACCTCTCCTCCAGTCCTAACCTCTCCTCCAGTACCTCCAGTCCTAACCTCTCCTCCAGTACCTCCAGTCCTAACCTCTCCTCCAGTCCTCCAGTCCTAACCTCTCCTCCAGTCCTAACCTCTCCTCCAGTCCTCCAGTCCTAACCTCTCCTCCAGTCCTAACCTCTCCTCCAGTCCTAACCTCTCCTCCAGTCCTAACCTCTCCTCCAGTCCTAACCTCTCCTCCAGTATCTCCAGTCCTAACCTCTCCTCCAGTCCTAACCTCTCCTCCAGTACCTCCAGTCCTAACCTCTCCTCCAGTACCTCCAGTCCCTAACCCTCCTCCCTCCTCCAGTATCTCCAGTCCTAACCTCCTCCTCCAGTCCTAACCTCTCCTCCAGTCCTAACCTCTCCTCCAGTACCTCCAGTCCTAACTCTCCTCCTCCAGTCCTAACCTCTCCTCCAGTACCTCCAGTCCTAACCTCTCCTCCAGTATCTCCCAGTCCTAACCTCTCCTCCAGTCCTAACCTCTCCTCCAGTCCTAACCTCTCCAGTCCAGTAACCTCCAGTCCTAACCTCTCCTCCAGTCCTAACCTCTCCTCCAGTAACCTCTCCTCCAGTCCTAACCTCCTAACCCTCCAGTCCTAACCTCTCCTCCTCCTCCAGTCCTAACCTCTCCTCCAGTCCTAACCTCTCCTCCAGTACCTCCAGTCCTAACCTCTCCTCCAGTCCTCCAGTCCTAACCTCTCCTCCAGTCCTAACCTCTCCTCCTCCTCCAGTCCTAACCTCTCCTCCAGTACCTCCAGTCCTAACCTCTCCTCCAGTCCTAACCTCTCCTCCAGTCCTAACCTCTCCTCCAGTCCTAACCTCTCCTCCAGTCCTAACCTCTCCTCCAGTACCTCCAGTCCTAACCTCTCCTCCAGTCAGTCCTAACCTCTCCTCCAGTCCAGTCCTAACCTCTCCTCCAGTCCTAACCTCTCCTCCTAACCTCCAGTCCTCCAGTCCTAACCTCTCCTCCAGTCCTAACCTCTCCTCCAGTCCTAACCTCTCCTCCAGTCCTAACCTCCTCCTCCAGTCCTAACCTCTCCTCCAGTACCTCCAGTCCTAACCTCTCCTCCAGTCCTAACCTCTCCTCCAGTACCTCCAGTCCTAACCCTCCTCCAGTCCCAGTCCTAACCTCTCCTCCAGTCCTAACCTCTCCCAGTCCTCCAGTCCTAACCTCTCCTCCAGTCCTCCAGTCCTAACCTCTCCTCCAGTCCTAACCTCTCCTCCAGTCCTAACCTCTCCTCCAGTCCTAACCTCTCCTCCAGTACCTCCAGTCCTCTCCTCCAGTCCTCCAGTCCTAACCTCTCCTCCAGTCCTACCTCTCCTCCAGTCCTAACCTCCTCCTCCAGTCCTAACCTCTCCTCCAGTCCTAACCTCTCCTCCAGTACCTCCAGTCCTAACCTCTCCTCCTAACCTCCAGTCCTAACCTCTCCTCCAGTCCTAACCTCTCCTCCAGTCCTAACCTCTCCTCCTCCAGTCCTAACCTCTCCTCCAGTACCTCCAGTCCTAACCTCAGTCCTCCAGTCCTAACCTCTCCTCCAGTCCTAACCTCTCCTCCAGTTCCTCCAGTCCTAATCTCTCCTCCAGTCCTAACCTCTCCTCCAGTACCTCCAGTCCTAACCTCTCCTCCAGTCCTAACCTCTCCTACAGTACCTCCAGTCCTATCCTCTCCTCCAGTACCTCCAGTCCTAACCTCTCCTCCAGTACCTCCAGTCCTAACCTCTCCTCCAGTACCTCCAGTCCTAACCTCTCCTCCAGTCTGAACCTCTCCTACAGTACCTCCAGTCCTAACCTCTCCTCCAGTACCTCCAGTCCTAACCTCTCCTCCTCTCCTCCAGTCCTAACCTCTCTCCAGTCCTAACCTCTCCTCCAGTCCTAACCTCTCCTCCAGTCCTAACCTCTCCTCCAGTCCTAACCCTCTCCTCCAGTCCTAACCTCTCCTCCAGTCCTAACCTCTCCTCCAGTACCTCCAGTCCTATCCTCTCCTCCAGTCCTAACCTCTCCTCCAGTCCTCCAACCTAACTCCTCTCCTCCAGTCCTAACCTCCTCCTCCAGTCCTAACCTCTCCTCCAGTCCTCCTCCAGTCCTAACCTCTCCTCCAGTACCTCCAGTCCTAACCTCTCCTCCAGTACCTCCAGTCCTAACCTCTCCTCCAGTACCTCCAGTCCTAACCTCTCCTCCAGTCCTAACTCTCCTCCCAGTACCTCCAGTCCTAACCTCTCCTCCAGTACCTCCAGTCCTAACCTCTCCTCCAGTCCTAACCTCTCCTCCAGTACCTCCAGTCCTAACCTCAGTCCTCCAGTCCTCCAACCTCCTCCTCCAGTCCTAACCAGTCCTCCAGTCCTAACCTCTCCTCCAGTAACCTCTCCAGTCCTAACCTCCAGTCCTCCTCCAGTCCTAACCTCTCCTCCAGTACCTCCAGTCCTAACCTCTCCTCCAGTCCTAACCTCTCCTCCAGTCCTAAACCTCCAGTCCTAACCTCTCCTCCAGTCCTAACCTCTCCTCCAGTACCTCCAGTCCTAACCTCTCCTCCAGTCCTAACCTCTCCTCCAGTCCTCCAGTCCTAACCTCCAGTCCTCCAGTCCTAACCTCTCCTCCAGTACCTCTCCTCCAGTCCTAACCTCTCCTCCAGTCCTAACCTCTCCTCCAGTCCTACCTCCAGTCCTAACCTCTCCTCCAGTCCTAACCTCTCCTCCAGTCCTCCAGTCCTAACCTCAGTCCTAACCTCTCCCCCAGTACCTCCAGTCCTAACCTCTCCTCCAGTCCTCCAGTCCTAACCTCTCCTCCAGTCCTCCCTAACCTCAGTACCTCCAGTCCTAACCTCTCCTCCAGTACCTCCAGTCCTAACCTCTCCTCCAGTCCTCCAGTCCTAACCTCTCCTCCAGTACCTCCAGTCCTAACCTCTCCTCCAGTACCTCCAGTCCTAACCTCTCCTCCTCCAGTCCTAACCTCTCCTCCAGTCTAACCTCTCCTCCAGTACCTCTCCTCCAGTCCTAACCTCTCCTCCAGTCCTAACCTCCTCCTCCAGTACCTCCAGTCCTAACCTCTCCTCCAGTCCTCTCCTCCAGTCCTAACCTCCTCCTAACCTCTCCTCCAGTCCTAACCTCTCCTCCAGTACCTCCAGTCCTAACCTCTCCTCCAGTCCTAACCTCTCCTCCTCTCCTCCAGTCCTAACCTCTCCTCCAGTACCTCCAGTCCTAACCTCTCCTCCAGTATCTCCAGTCCTAACCTCTCCTCCAGTCCTAACCTCTCCTCCAGTACCTAACCCTCCTCCTCCAGTCCTAACCTCTCCTCCAGTACCTCCAGTCCTAACCTCTCCTCCAGTCCTAACCTCTCCTCCAGTCCTAACCTCCAGTCCTAACCTCTCCTCCAGTCCTAACCTCTCCTCCAGTACTCCTCCAGTCCTAACCTCTCCTCCAGTCCTAACCTCTCCTCCAGTCCTAACATCTCCTCCAGTCCTCCAGTCCTAACCTCTCCTCCAGTCCTAACCTACCCAGTCCTAACCTCTCCTCCAGTCCTAACCTCCTCCTAAGTACCTCCAGTCCTAACCTCTCCTCCAGTACCTCCAGTAACCTCTCCTCCTCCAGTCCTAACCTCTCCTCCAGTCCTAACCTCTCCTCCAGTCCTAACCTCTCCTCCATCTCCAGTCCTAACCTCTCCTCCAGTCCTAACCTCTCCTCCTCCAGTCCTAACCTCTCCTCCTAACCTCTCCTCCAGTCCTCCAGTCCTAACCTCTCCTCCAGTAACCTCCAGTCCTAACCTCTCCTCCAGTACCTCCAGTCCTAACCTCTCCTCCAGTCCTAACCTCTCCTCCAGTACCTCCAGTCCTAACTCTCCTCCTCCTCCAGTCCTAACCTCTCCTCCAGTACCTCCAGTCCTAACCTCTCCTCCAGTCCTAACCTCTCCTCCAGTCCTAACCTCTCCTCCAGTCCTAACCTCTCCTCCAGTACCTCTCCTCCAGTCCTAACCTCTCCTCCAGTCCTAACCTCTCCTCCAGTCCTAACCTCTCCTCCAGTCCTAACCTCTCCTCCAGTACCTCTCCAGTCCTAACCTCTCCTCCAGTCCTAACCTCCCAGTAACCCCTACCTCTCCTCCAGTACCTCCAGTCCTACCTCCAGTCCTAACCTCTCCCTCTCCAGTCCCTCCAGTCCTAACCTCTCCTCCAGTACCTCCAGTCCTAACCTCTCCTCCAGTCCTAACCTCTCCTCCTCCAGTCCAGTCCTAACCTCCTCCCTCCAGTCCTAACCTCTCCTCCAGTCTAACCTCTCCTCCAGTCCTAACCTCTCCTCCAGTCCTAACCTCTCCTCCAGTCCTAACCTCTCCTCCAGTCCAGTCCTAACCTCTCCTCCAGTCCTAACCCTCCTCCAGTACCTCCAGTCCTAACCTCTCCTCAGTATACCTCCAGTCCTACCTCTCCTCCAGTCCTAACCTCTCCTCCAGTCCTAACCTCTCCTCCAGTCCTAACCTCTCCTCCTCCAGTCCTACACCTACAGTCCTCCAGTCCTAACCTCTCCTCCAGTCCTAACCTCTCCTCCAGTACCTCCAGTCCTAACCTCTCCTCCAGTAACCTCTCCTCCAGTCCTAACCTCTCCTCCAGTCCTAACCTCTCCTCCAGTACCTCCAGTCCTAACCTCTCCTCCAGTACCTCCAGTCCTAACCTCTCCTCCAGTCCTAACCTCTCCTCCAGTACCTCCAGTCCTAACCTCTCCTCCAGTCTAACCCTCCAGTCCTAACCTCTCCTCCTCCAGTCCTAACCTCTCCTCCAGTCCTAACCTCTCCTCCTCCTCCAGTCCTAACCTCTCCTCCAGTCCTCCAGTCCTAACCTCTCCTCCAGTATCTCCAGTCCTAACCTCTCCTCCAGTCCTAACCTCCAGTCCTCCAGTACCTCCAGTCCTAACCTCTCCTCCAGTACCTCCAGTCCTAACCTCTCCTCCAGTCCTAACCTCTCCTCCAGTCCAGTCCTAACCTCTCCTCCAGTCCTAACCTCAGTCCTAACAGTCTAACCTCCAGTCCTAACCTCTCCTCCAGTCCTAACCTCTCCTCCAGTACCTCCAGTCCTAACCTCTCCTCCAGTCCTAACCTCTCCTCCTAACCTCTCCTCCAGTCCTAACCTCTCCTCCAGTACCTCCAGTCCTAACCTCTCCTCCAGTCCTAACCTCTCCTCCAGTCCTAACCTCTCCTCCAGTACCTCCAGTCCTAACCTCTCCTCTCCTCCAGTCCTAACCTCCTCCTCCAGTCCTAACCTCTCCTCCAGTACCTCCAGTCCTTACCTCTCCTCCAGTCCTAACCTCTCCTCCAGTCCTAACCTCTCCTCCAGTCCTAACCTCTCCTCCAGTCCTAACCTCTCCTCCAGTCCTAACCTCTCCTCCAGTACCTCCAGTCCTAACCTCTCCTCCAGTCCTAACCTAACCTCCTCCAGTACCTCCAGTCCCTAACCTCTCCTCCAGTACCTCCAGTCCTAACCTCTCCTCCTCTCCAGTCCTAACCTCTCCTCCTCCAGTCCTAACCTCTCCTCCAGTACCTCCAGTCTCCTCCAGTCCTAACCTCTCCTCCAGTACCTCTCCTCCAGTACCTCCCTAACCTCTCCTCCAGTCCTCCAACTAACCTCTCCAGTCCTAACCTCTCCTCCAGTCCTAACCTCTCCTCCAGTACCTCCAGTCCTAACCTCTCCTCCAGTCCTCCAGTCCTAACCTCTCCTCCAGTCCTCCAACCTCTCCTCCAGTACCTCCAGTCCTAACCTCTCCTCCTCCAGTAACCTCTCCAGTCCTAACCTCTCCTCCAGTCCTAACCTCTCCTCCAGTCCTAACCTCTCTCCTCCAGTACCTCCAGTCCTAACCTCTCCTCCAGTCCTAACCTCTCCTACAGTACCTCCAGTCCTAACTTCTCCTACAGTGCCTCCAGTCCTAACCTCTCCTCCAGTAACCTCCTCCAGTCCTAACCTCTCCTCCTCCTCCTCCAGTCCTAACCTCTCCTCCAGTCCTAACCTCTCTCCTAACCTCTCCAGTACCTCCAGTACCTCTCCTCCAGTCCTAACCTCTCCTACAGTACCTCCAGTCCTAACCTCTCCTCCAGTACCTCCAGTCCTAACCTCTCCTCCAGTACCTCCAGTCCTAACCTCTCCTCCAGTCCTAACCTCTCCTCCTGTACCTCCAGTCCTAACCTCTCCTCCAGTCCTAACCTCTCCTCCAGTATCTCCAGTCCTAACCTCTCCTCCAGTCCTAACCACTCCTACAGTACCTCCAGTCCTATCCTCTCCTCCAGTACCTCAAGTCCTAACCTCTCCTCCAGTATCTCCAGTCCTAACCTCTCCTCCAGTCCTAACCTCTCCTCCAGTCCTAACCTCTCCTCCAGTCCTAACCTCTCCTCCAACCTACCTCCAGTCCTCCAGTCCTAACCTCCTCCTCCAGTCCTCCAGTCCTAACCTCTCCTCCAGTACCTCCAGTCCTAACCTCCAGTCCTAACCTCTCCTCCAGTACCTCTCCAGTCCTAACCTCTCCTCCCTCCAGTCCTAACCTCCAGTCCTCCAGTCCTAACCTCTCCTCCAGTACCTCCAGTCCTAACCTCTCCTCCAGTCCTAACCTCTCCTCCAGTACCTCCAGTCCTAACCTCTCCTCCAGTCTCCTCCAGTCCTAACCTCTCCTCCAGTCCTAACCTCTCCTCCAGTACCTCCAGTCCTAACCTCTCCTCCAGTCCTAACCTCTCCTCTACCTCCAGTCCTAACCTCTCCTCCAGTACCTCCAGTCCTAACCTCTCCTCCAGTCCTAACCCTCCTCCAGTCCTAACCTCTCCTCCAGTCCTAACCACTCCTCCAGTCCTAACCTCTCCTCCAGTACCTCCAGTCCTAACCTCTCCTCCAGTATCTCCAGTCCTAACCTCTCCTCCAGTCCTAACCACACCTACAGTACCTCCAGTCCTAACCTCTCCTCCAGTACCTCCAGTCCTAACCTCTCCTCCAGTCCTAACCAGTCCTAACCTCTCCTCCAGTACCTCCAGTCCAGTCCTAACCTCTCCTCCAGTCCTAACCTCTCCTCCAGTATCTCCAGTCCTAACCTCTCCTCCAGTAACCTCTCCTCCAGTCCTAACCTCTCCTCCAGTACCTCCAGTCCTAACCTCTCCTCCAGTCCTAACCTCTCCTCCAGTACCTCCAGTCCTAACCTCTCCTCCAGTACCTCCAGTCCTAACCTCTCCTCCAGTCCTAACCTCTCCTCCAGTCCTCCAGTCCTAACCTCTCCTCCTCTCCTCCAGTCCTAACCTCTCCTCCAGTAGTCCTCCAGTCCTAACCTCTCCTCCAGTCCTAACCTCTCCTCCAGTCCTAACCTCTCCTCCAGTACCTCCAGTCCTAACCTCTCCTCCAGTACTCCTCCAGTCCTAACCTCTCCTCCAGTAACCTCCAGTCCTAACCTCTCCTCCAGTCCTAACCTCTCCTCCAGTCCTAACCTCTCCTCCAGTACCTCCAGTCCTAACCTCTCCTCCAGTCCTCCAGTCCTAACCTCTCCTCCAGTCCTCCAGTCCTAACTCTCCTCCTCCAGTCCTAACCTCTCCTCCAGTCCTAACCTCTCCTCCAGTACCTCCAGTCCTAACCTCTCCTCCAGTCCTAACCTCCAGTCCTAACCTCTCCTCCTCCAGTCCTAACCTCTCCTCCTCCAGTCCTAACCTCTCCTCCTAACCTCCTCCAGTCCTAACCTCTCCTCCAGTCCTAACCTCTCCTCCAGTACCTCCAGTCCTAACCTCTCCTCCAGTCCTAACCTCTCCTCCAGTACCTCCAGTCCTAACCTCTCCTCCAGTCCTAACCTCTCCTCCCTCCAGTACCTCCAGTCCTAACCTCCTCCAGTACCCCTCCAGTCCTAACCTCTCCTCCAGTACCTCCAGTCCTAACCTCTCCTCCAGTACCTCCAGTCCTAACCTCTCCTCCAGTCCTAACCTCTCCTCCAGTACCTCCAGTCCTAACCTCTCCTCCAGTCCAGTCCTAACCTCTCCTCCAGTCCCTAACCTCTCCTCCAGTCCTAACCTCTCCTCCAGTCCTAACCTCTCCTCCAGTACCTCCAGTCCTAACCTCTCCTCCAGTCCTAACCTCTCCTCCAGTACCTCCAGTCCTAACCTCTCCTCCAGTCCTAACCTCTCCTCCAGTACCTCTCCTCCAGTCCTAACCTCTCCTCCAGTCCTAACCTCTCCTCCAGTCCTAACCTCTCCTCCAGTCCTAACCTCTCCTCCAGTCCTAACATCCCTCCAGTACCTCCACCTAACCTCTCCTCCTCCTCCAGTCCTAACCTCTCCTCCAGTACCTCCAGTCCTAACCTCCAGTCCTCCTCCTAACCTCTCCTCCAGTCCTAACCTCTCCTCCAGTCCTAACCTCTCCTCCAGTACCTCCAGTCCTATCCTCTCCTCCAGTCCTAACCTCTCCTCCAGTCCAGACCTCTCCTCCAGTCCTAACCTCTCCTCCAGTACCTCCAGTCCTAACCTCTCCTCCAGTCCTAACCTCGCCTCCAGTACCTCCAGTCCTAACCTCTCCTCCAGTACCTCCAGTCCTAACCTCTCCCCCAGTACCTCCAGTCCTAACCTCTCCTCCAGTACCTCCAGTCCCTCCAGTCCTAACCTCTCCTCCAGTCCAGTCCTAACCTCTCCTCCAGTCCCTAACCTCCAGTCCTAACCTCTCCCAGTACCTCCAGTCCTAACCTCTCCTCCAGTACCTCCCTAACCTCTCCTCCAGTCCTAACCTCTCCTCCAGTACCTCTCCTCCAGTCCTAACCTCTCCTCCAGTCCTAACCTCCTCCTCCAGTCCTAACCTCTCCTCCAGTCCTAACCTCTCCTCCAGTCCAGTCCTAACCTCTCCTCCTAACCTCTCCTCCAGTCCTAACCTCTCCTCCAGTCCTAACCTCTCCTCCAGTACCTCCAGTCCTAACCTCTCCTCCAGTACCTCCAGTCCTAACCTCTCCTCCAGTCCTAACCTCTCCTCCAGTACCTCCAGTCCTAACCTCTCCTCCAGTACCTCCAGTCCTAACCTCTCCTCCAGTACCTCCAGTCCTAACCTCTCCTCCAGTCTCCTCCAGTACCTCTCCTCCAGTCCTCCAACCTCTCCTCCTCTCCTCCAGTACCTCCTCCAGTCCTAACCTCTCCTCCAGTCCTAACCTCTCCTCCAGTCCTAACCTCTCCTCCAGTACCTCCAGTCCTAACCTCTCCTCCAGTCCTAACCTCTCCTCCAGTCCTAACCTCTCCTCCAGTAACCTCTCCTCCTCCAGTCCTAACCTCTCCTCCAGTCCTCCAGTCCTAACCTCCAGTCCTCCAGTACCTCCAGTCCTAACCTCTCCTCCAGTCCTAACCTCCTCCTCCAGTCCTAACCTCTCCTCCAGTACCTCCAGTCCTAACCTCTCCCTAACCTCCAGTCCTAACCTCTCCTCCAGTCCTAACCTCTCCTCCAGTCCTAACCTCTCCTCCAGTACCTCCAGTCCTAACCTCTCCTCCAGTCCTAACCTCTCCTCCAGTCCTAACCTCTCCTCCAGTACCTCCAGTCCTAACCTCTCCTCCAGTCCTAACCTCTCGTCCAGTCCTAACCTCTCCTCCAGTACCTCTAGTCCTAACCTCTCCTCCAGTCCTCCAGTACCTCCTCTCCTCCAGTCCTAACCTCTCCTCCAGTACCTCCAGTCCTAACCTCTCCTCCAGTAACCTCTCCTCCAGTCCTAACCTCTCCTCCAGTCCTAACCTCTCCTCCAGTACCTCTCCTCCAGTCCTAACCTCTCCTCCAGTAACCTCTCCTCCAGTCCTAACCTCTCCTCCAGTCTCCTCCAGTACCTCCAGTCCTAACCTCTCCTCCAGTCCTCCTACCTCCAGTCCTAACCTCTCCTCCAGTACCTCCAGTCCTAACCTCTCCTCCAGTCCTCCAGTCCTAACTCCTCTCCTCCAGTAACCTCTCCTCCAGTCCTAACCTCTCCTCCTCCTCCAGTCCTAACCTCCTCCAGTCCTAACCTCTCCTCCAGTCCTAACCTCTCCTCCAGTACCTCCAGTACCTAACCTCTCCTCCAGTACCTCCAGTCCTAACCTCTCCTCCAGTCCTCCAGTACCTCCAGTCCTAACCTCTCCAGTATCTCCAGTCCTAACCTCTCCTCCTCCTAACCTCTCCTCCAGTCCTAACCTCTCCTCCAGTCCTAACCTCTCCTCCAGTATCCAGTCCTAACCTCTCCTCCAGTCCTAACCTCTCCTCCAGTCCTCCAGTCCTACCTCCAGTCCTAACCTCTCCTCCAGTCCTAACCTCTCCTCCAGTACCTCCAGTCCTAACCTCTCCTCCAGTACCTCCAGTCCTAACCTCTCCTCCAGTCCTAACCTCTCCTCCAGTCCAGTCCTAACCTAACCTCCTCCTCCCTCCCAGTCCTAACCTCTCCTCCAGTCCTAACCTCTCCTCCAGTCCTCCAACCTCTCCTCCTCCAGTCCTAACCTCTCCTCCAGTAACCTCCAGTCCTAACCTCTCCTCCTCCAGTCCTAACCTCTCCTCCAGTCCTAACCTCCAGTCCTCCAGTCCTACCTCCAGTCCTAACCTCTCCTCCAGTCCTAACCCTCCTCCAGTCCTAACCTCTACCTCCAGTCCTAACCCTCTCCTCCAGTCCTAACCTCTCCTCCAGTACCTCCAGTCCTAACCTCTCCTCCAGTCCTCCAGTCCTAACCTCTCCTCCAGTCCTAACCTCTCCTCCAGTCCTAACCTCTCCTCCAGTCCTCCAGTCCTAACCTCTCCTCCAGTCCTAACCTCTCCTCCAGTCCTAACCTCTCCTCCAGTACCTCCAGTCCCTAACCTCTCCTCCAGTCAGTCCTAACCTCTCCTCCAGTCCTCCAGTCCTAACCTCTCCTCCAGTACCTCCAGTCCTAACCTCTCCTCCAGTCCCTCCCAGTACCTCCAGTCCTAACCTCTCCTCCAGTACCTCCAGTCCTAACCTCTCCTCCAGTCCTAACCTCTCCTCCAGTCCTAACCTCTCCTCCAGTATCTCCAGTCCTAACCTCTCCTCCAGTCCTAACCTCTCCTCCAGTACCTCCAGTCCTAACCTCTCCTCCAGTACCTCCAGTCCTAACCTCTCCTCCAGTCCTAACCTCTCCTCCAGTACCTCCAGTCCTAACCTCTCCTCCAGTCCTAACCTCTCCTCCAGTACCTCCAGTCCTAACCTCTCCTCCAGTACCTCCAGTCCTAACCTCTCCTCCAGTCCTAACCTCTCCTCCAGTCCAGACCTCTCCTCCAGTCCTAACCTCTCCTCCAGTACCTCCAGTCCTAACCTCTCCTCCAGTACCTCCAGTCCTAACCTCTCCTCCAGTCCTAACCTCTCCTCCAGTCCTAACCTCTCCTCCAGTACCTCCAGTCCTAACCTCTCCTCCAGTCCTAACCTCTCCTCCAGTACCTCCAGTCCTAACCTCTCCTCCAGTCCTAACCTCTCCTCTCCTCCAGTCCTAACCTCTCCTCCAGTCCTAACCTCTCCTCCAGTCCTAACCTCTCCTCCAGTCCTAACCTCTCCTCCAGTCCAGTCCTCTCCTCCAGTCCTAACCTCTCCTCCAGTACCTCCAGTCCTAACCTCTCCTCCAGTCCTAACCTCTCCTCCAGTCCTAACCTCTCCTCCAGTCCTCCAGTCCTAACCTCTCCTCCAGTAACCTCCAGTCCTAACCTCCTCCCTCCAGTCCTAACCTCTCCTCCAGTCCTAACCTCTCCTCCAGTACCTCCAGTCCTAACCTCTCCTCCAGTCCTAACCTCTCCTCCAGTACCTCCAGTCCTAACCTCTCCTCCAGTCCTAACCTCTCCTCCAGTACCTCCAGTCCTTACCTCGCCTCCAGTCCTAACCTCTCCTACAGTACCTCCAGTCCTAACCTCTCCTCCAGTACCTCCAGTCCTTACATCTCCTCCAGTCCTAACCACTCCTCCAGTCCTAACCTCTCCTCCAGTCCTAACCACTCCTCCAGTCCTAACCTCTCCTCCAGTACTTCCAGTCCTAACCTCTCCTCCAGTACCTCCAGTCCTAACCTCTCCTCCAGTCCTAACCTCTCCTCCAGTCCTAACCTCTCCTCCAGTCCTAACCTCTCCTCCAGTCCTAACCTCTCCTCCAGTCCTAACATCTCCTCCAGTCCTAACCTCTCCTCCAGTCCTAACCTCTCCTCCAGTCCTAACCTCTCCTCCAGTCCTAACCTCTCCTCCAGTCCTAACCTCTCCTCCAGTATCTCCAGTCCTAACCTCTCCTCCAGGATCTCCAGTCCTAACTTCTCCTCCAGTCCTAACCTCTCCTCCAGTACCTCTAGTCCTAACCTCTCCTACAGTCCTAACCTCTCCTCCAGTACCTCCAGTCCTAACCCTCCTCCTCCAGTCCTAACCTCTCCTCCAGTCCTAACCTCTCCTCCAGTCCTAACCTCTCCTCCAGTACCTCCAGTCCTAACCTCTCCTCCAGTACCTCCAGTCCTAACCTCTCCTCCAGTCCTAACCTCTCCTCCAGTACCTCCAGTCCTAACCTCTCCTCCAGTCCTAACCTCTCCTCCAGTCCTAACCTCTCCTCCCTCCAGTCCTAACCTCTCCTCTCCTCCAGTCCTAACCTCTCCTCCAGTCCTAACCTCTCCTCCAGTCCTAACCTCTCCTCCAGTACCTCCAGTCCTAACCTCTCCTCCAGTCCTAACCTCTCCTCCAGTCCTAACCTCTCCTCCAGTACCTCTCCTCCAGTCCTAGTCCTAACCTCTCCTCCTCCTCCAGTCCTAACCTCTCCTCCTACCTCCAGTCCTAACCTCTCCTCCCTCCAGTCCTAACCTCTCCTCCAGTCCTAACCTCTCCTCCAGTCCTAACCTCTCCTCCAGTCCTAATCCTCTCCTCCAGTCCTACCTCTCCTCCAGTCCTAACCTAACCTCCTCCAGTCCTATCCTCTCCTCCTCCAGTCCTAACCTCTCCTCCCTCCTCCTCCAGTCCTAACCTCTCCTCCAGTATCCTCCAGTCCTAATCTCTCCTCCAGTCCTAACATTGCCTCCAGTATCTCCAGTCCTAATCTCTCCTCCAGTCCTAACCTCTCCTCCAGTACCCCCAGTCCTAACCTCTCCTCCAGTACCTCCAGTCCTAATCTCTCCTCCAGTCCAGACCTCTCCTCCAGTAGCCCCAGTCCTAACCTCTCCTCCAGTACCTCCAGTCCTAACCTCTCCTCCAGTACCTCCAGTCCTAACCTCTCCTCCAGTCCTAACCTCTCCTTCAGTCCTAACCTCTCCTCCAGTACCTCCAGTCCTAACCTCTCCTCCAGTCCTAACCTCTCCTCCAGTCCTAACCTCCTCCTCCTCCAGTCCTAACCTCTCCTCCAGTACCTCCAGTCCTAACCTCTCCTCCAGTAACCTCTCCTCCAGTCCTAACCTAACCTCTCCTCCTCCAGTCCTAACCTCTCCTCCCTCCAGTCCTAACCTCTCCTCCAGTCCTAACCTCTCCTCCAGTCCTAACCTCTCCTCCAGTCCTAACATCTCCTCCAGTCCTAACCTCTCCTCCAGTACCTCCAGTCCTAACCTCTCCTCCAGTCCTAATCTCTCCTCCAGTCTTAACCTCTCCTCCAGTACCTCCAGTCCTAATCTCTCCTCCAGTCCTAACCTCTCCTCCAGTACCTCCAGTCCTAATCTCTCCTCCAGTCCTAATCTCTCCTCCAGTCCTAATCTCTCCTCCAGTCCTAACCTCTCCTCCAGTACCTCCAGTCCTAACCTCTCCTCCAGTACCTCCAGTCCTAACCTCTCCTCCAGTCCTAATCTCTCCTCCAGTCCTAACCTCTCCTCCAGTCCTAATCTCTCCTCCAGTCCTAATCTCTCCTCCAGTCCTAACCTCTCCTCCAGTACCTCCAGTCCAACCTCTCCTCCAGTACCTCCAGTCCTAACCTCTCCTCCAGTCCTAATCTCTCCTCCAGTCCTAACCTCTCCACCAGTACCTCCAGTCTTAACCTGTGTGTGGTTTCCTTCTGATGAGAACATGTGCAGGAAGCATGACAGAGAGCAGAGAGTGTGTGGATGTTCGTGTCTTCTCCAGCTGAGAGGCAGGATGCAGACAACCAGGAAGAGATAACCACGATGGAGGGAGGTGTGTGTTTGTAGTGTGTGTATGGTGTGTGCTGTGTGTGTGTTTTTGGTGTTCAGTGTGTGTGGTGTGTGTGTGTGTGTGTGTGTGGTGTGTGTGTGTGTGGTGTGTAGCGTGTGGTTTGTAGCGTGTGTGTGTGGTGTGTTGTGTAGTGTGTGTGTGGAATACCAACCAATAAACAACTTCAAACATCTGATATCTGAGCAGCTAACATATCGCTGCAGCTGTACATAGTCTATCGGTAAATAGCCCACCCATTTTTACCTACCTCATCCCCATACTGTTTTTATTCATTTACTTTTCTGCTCTTTTGCACACCAATATCTCTACCTGTACATGACCATCTGATCATTTATCACTCCAGTGTTAATCTGCAAAATTGTAATTATTCGCCTACCTCCTCATGCCTTTTGCACACAATGTATATAGACTCCCCTTTTATTATTATTGACTTGTTAATTGTTTACTCCATGTGTAACTCTGTGTTGTCTGTTCACACTGCTATGCTTTATCTTGGCCAGGTCGCAGTTGTAAATGAGAACTTGTTCTCAACTAGCCTCCCTGTTTAAATAAAGGTGAAAAAGAAATTAAAAATTTAAATAAACCCGCCAATCAACAACTAGAATAGGGTCAAGTTGGGAAAACCAGCCAATCAACAACTAGAATAGGGTCAAGTTGGGAAAACCAGCCAATCAACAACTAGAATAGGGTCAAGTTGGGAAAACCAGCCAATCAACAACTAGAATAGGGTCAAGTTGGGAAAACCAGCCAATCAACAACTAGAATAGGGTCAAGTTGGGAAAACCAGCCAATCAACAACTTGAACAGGGTCAAAGTAGGAATACCAGCCAATCAACAAGAACAGGGTCAGGGTGGGACTACCAGCCAATCAACAACTAGAACAGGGTCAGGGTGGGACTACCAGCCAATCAACAACTAGAACAGGGTCAGGGTGGGACTACCAGCCAATCAACAACTAGAACAGGGTCAGGGTGGGACTACCAGCCAATCAACAACTAGAACAGGGTCAGGGTGGGACTACCAGCCAATCAACAGCTAGAACAGGGTCAGGGTGGGACTACCAGCCAATCAACAACTAGAACAGGGTCAGGGTGGGACTACCAGCCAATCAACAGCTACAGCATGGAAGCTTCCCATAAGTACAGATGTAGGATCAGCTTCCCTCCCCGACTCTAAACACTACAACTGGCGGGGAAAACAAAACTGACTCCAGGTCAGGATCTAAGGGCATCATTACATTTACATTTAAGTCATTTAGCAGACGCTCTTATCCAGAGCGACTTACATCATCACATGTTCTCTGATTGGAGGTGTGTTTACCTGCAACTCAATGCAACCCCTATTACTAGCCTGTTCAACTCGAATTACTAATGTGTTCAACCTCTATTACTAGCCTGTTCAACCTCTATTACTAGCCTGTTCAACTCGAATTACTAATGTGTTCACCCTCTATTACTAGCCTGTTCAACCTCTATTACTAGCCTGTTCAACCTCTATTACTAGCCTGTTCAACCTCTATTACTAGCCTGTTCAACCTCTATTACTAGCCTGTTCAACCTCTATTACTAGCCTGTTCAACCTCTATTAGTAGCCTGTTCAACCTCTATTACTAGCCTGTTCAACCTCTATTACTAGCCTGTTCAACCTCTATTACTAGCCTGTTCAACCTCTATTACTAGCCTGTTCAACCCCTATTACTAGCCTGTTCAACACATATTACTAGCCTGTTCAACCTCCATTACTAGCCTGTTCAACACATATTACTAGCCTGTTCAACCTCTATTACTAGCCTGTTCAACCCCTATTACTAGCCTGTTCAACCTCTATTACTAGCCTGTTCAACACATATTACTAGCCTGTTCAACCTCTATTACTAGCCTGTTCAACCTCCATTACTAGCCTGTTCAACACATATTACTAGCCTGTTCAACCCCCTATTACTAGCCTGTTCAACCTCTATTACTAGCCTGTTCAACCCCCTATTACTAGCCTGTTCAACCTCTATTACTAGCCTGTTCAACCCCCTATTACTAGCCTGTTCAACTCGAATTACTAGCCTGTTCAACCTCTATTACTAGCCTGTTCAACATCTATTACTAGCCTGTTCAACCTCTATTACTAGCCTGTTCAACCCCTATTACTAGCCTGTTCAACCTCTATTACTAGCCTGTTCAACCCCTATTACTAGCCTGTTCAACACATATTACTAGCCTGTTCAACCTCTAATACTAGCCTGTTCAACCTCTATTACTAGCCTGTTCAACCTCTATTAGTAGCCTGTTCAACCTCTATTACTAGCCTGTTCAACCTCTATTACTAGCCTGTTCAACCTCTATTACTAGCCTGTTCAACCTCTATTACTAGCCTGTTCAACCCTATTACTAGCCTGTTCAACACATATTACTAGCCTGTTCAACCTCTATTACTAGCCTGTTCAACCTCTATTACTAGCCTGTTCAACCTCTATTACTAGCCTGTTCAACCTCTAATACTAGCCTGTTCAACCTCTATTACTAGCCTGTTCAACCTCTATTACTAGCCTGTTCAACCTCTATTACTAGCCTGTTCAACCTCTATTGCTAGCCTGTTCAACCTCTATTACTAGCCTGTTCAACCCCTATTACTAGCCTGTTCAACCTCTATTGCTAGCCTGTTCAACCTCTATTACTAGCCTGTTCAACCACTATTACTAGCCTGTTCAACCCCTATTACTAGCCTGTTCAACCTCTATTACTAGCCTGTTCAACCTCTATTACTAGCCTGTTCAACCTCTATTACTAGCCTGTTCAACCTCTATTACTAGCCTGTTCAACCTCTATTACTAGCCTGTTCAACCTCTATTACTAGCCTGTTCAACCTCTATTACTAGCCTGTTCAACCTCTATTACTAGCCTGTTCAACCTCTATTACTAGCCTGTTCAACCTCTATTACTAGCCTGTTCAACCTCTATTACTAGCCTGTTCAACCCCTATTACTAGCCTATTCAACCCCTATTACTAGCCTGTTCAACCTCTATTACTAGCCTGTTCAACCTCTATTACTAGCCTGTTCAACCTCTATTACTAGCCTGTTCAACCCCTATTACTAGGCTGTTCAACCTCTATTACTAGCCTGTTCAACCTCTATTACTAGCCTGTTCAAACCCCCTATTACTAGCCTGTTCAACCTCTATTACTAGCCTGTTCAACCTCTATTACTAGCCTGTTCAACCTCTATTACTAGCCTGTTCAACCTCTATTACTAGCCTGTTCAACCTCTATTACTAGCCTGTTCAACCTCTATTACTAGCCTGTTCAACCTCTATTACTAGCCTGTTCAACCTCTATTACTAGCCTGTTCAACCTCTATTACTAGCCTGTTCAACCCCTATTACTAGCCTGTTCAACCTCTATTACTAGCCTGTTCAACCTCTATTACTAGCCTGTTCAACTCGAATTACTAGCCTGTTCAACCTCTATTACTAGCCTGTTCAACCTCTATTACTAGCCTGTTCAACCTCTATTACTAGCCTGTTCAACCTCTATTACTAGCCTGTTCAACCTCTATTACTAGCCTGTTCAACCTCTATTACTAGCCTGTTCAACCTCTATTACTAGCCTGTTCAACCCCTATTAGAGTTCAGTGTGTCTAATCGGAGGGCCTGTTGTCTGGACCTCTGACAGTCTCTGTGGGGGTACCACAGGGTTCAATTCTCGGGCCGACTCTGTATACATCAATGATGTCGCTCTTGCTGCTGGTGATTCTCTGATCCACCTCTACGCAGACGACACCATTCTGTAAACTTCTGGCCCTTCTTTGGACACTGTGTTAACAACCCTCCAGGCAAGCTTCAATGCCATACAACTCTCCTTCCGTGGCCTCCAACTGCTCTTAAATGCAAGTAAAACTAAATGCATTCTCTTCAACTGATTGCTGCCCGCACCTTCCCGCCCATCCAGCATCACTACTCTGGACGGCTCTGACTTAGAATATGTGGACAACTACAAATACCTAGGTGTCTGGTTAGACTGTAAACTCTCCTTCCAGACTCACATTAAGCATCTCGGTCCCTCTCCTTGTTCAGGTGTTCTGCGGTCGACGTCACCAACCTTCTAGCCATCATTGATCCATTTATTTTCCATTGGTTTTGTCTTCCGACACACCTGGTTCCAATCCCATTCATTACCGGTTGTGTATTTAACCCTCTGTACCCCTTCATGTCAGAGATTGTTTGTTCTGGTTTTGTCTTGTCTTCCGACACACCTGGTTCCAATCCCATTCATTACCTGTTGTGTATTTAACCCTCTGTTCCCCCTCATGTCAGAGATTGTTTGTTGTATGTAGGTGGGTTATTTGTTCTGGTTTTGTCTTGTCTTCCGACACACCTGGTTCCAATCCCATTCATTACCGGTTGTGTATTTAACCCTCTGTACCATGTCCTTGTCAGGTTCTGCACCCTATTATGTTACCTTGGTATCCAGAGTTTAATTAATATATATATTAAACATTAAACGTCTTTAGTTAATTCTCCTGCGCCTGACTTCCCTGCCACCAACACACACCACATTAATCCTAACCCTAACCTTAACCATACTGCGCCTGACTTCCCTGCCACCAACACACATCCTACCATTAAACCTAACCCTAACCTTAACCATACTGCACCTGACTTCCCTGCCACCAACACACATCCTACCATTAATCCTAACCCTAACCTTAACCATACTGCACCTGACTTCCCTGCCACCAACACACATCCTACCATTAATCCTAACCCTAACCTTAACCATACTGCACCTGACTTCCCTGCCACCAACACACATCCTACCATTAATCCTAACCCTAACCTTAACCATACTGCGCCTGACTTCCCTGCCACCAACACACATCCTACCATTAAACCTAACCCTAACCTTAACCATACTGCACCTGACTTCCCTGCCACCAACACACATCCTACCATTAATCCTAACCCTAACCTTAACCATACTGCACCTGACTTCCCTGCCACCAACACACATCCTACCATTAATCCTAACCCTAACCTTAACCATACTGCACCTGACTTCCCTGCCACCAACACACACCACATTAAACCTAACCCTAACCTTAACCATACTGCACCTGACTTCCCTGCCACCAACACACACCACATTAAACCTAACCCTAACCTTAACCATACTGCACCTGACTTCCCTGCC